>NW_026543646.1:0-20761 GCF_028750875.1 Macrosteles quadrilineatus
CTGTACAGTTGATGATTATAACTCCTGATTGTGTTGAAGTGTGCAGTTATAACTTTATCTTCATACAACACTTGCTTGTAGTCTTCAAAAAGTACATTTTTCTTCAAATACAAATTCTTTACGCCTTTTGCCTTTTTTATAATGTTGTCATCATGTAGTTTCACAGCATACAATTTTGATATAAGTGCTACGATTTCTTCAAGTAACACTCCGTTAGCCTCGTCTTTAAATTTCCCTAATACTTTCTTGTTTCTGTCCTGATCGTAGTTCGGATGATCTTTAGGATAGTCAGAAAAATCAAATTCATCTTTATATACAAATGTGCGAAGATCTCTATACATATCTTGAGTAATTATCTTGTAAATAAAAGCATCTGTATCCATGTAAGTTATAACTATGTTCTCTCTTCCATAATGTGCAACCATCTTGTTGTAGTGAAAATCATACATGTGCGTTTTTGATATATCTAATATTGACATTCCTATATACAAAGGTCGATCCATTTTTATACTAGTTTTCTTCATAGATACGGCAACAAGGTTTTCATTAATGATTACTGATGATCCAAAGTTGGGCTTCTGTACAAGTTTCTCCAATTTCCTAGCATCTGTTATAAGTTTTACATTTTTGTGTTTCCTTTTATTTTCCAGAGTTTTACCAAATATCGCATTGTTCATTAATTTAAAAAAGTCCTTTTGGAAGGCTGACGTTGCTGCTGCTCTTCTTGTAGTGTTGGAATCTATGTAGGGTTTCAGCCAGCAAGATTGAGAAAATTCCAAAACTCTGTGTACTTTGGTTAGACGAAGTCCTAATTCAAGTGCTTGTTGTACAGTCCAAAAGTGCGCTACATATCTTTGCTTGTTATTTAAATTCATCATTAATTTAGGATGTTTTCCAGTTGGTGAAATTTCTGTTTTTGGTAAAAGAGGAAGATCGTAGTGAAGGTCGTGTAGATGTTCTGGGTATTCGAAATCGCAGTCTAATATATATCCTGTGTCACCATGTTTTGGAATTTGAACAATATCTCCAATTGACTCTGGGTCGATCCATTTAAAGTTATCATATGGAAGGGGGTTGGACATTGCCCATCCATACAAATTGTTTGCATCAAAATACCCAAGATAAACTGATGGCTCTTGCTGGTTGTAGTTTGGCAGATCTTTATTGTTGGCTTTTACATGTCTTACAACGCTTTGAGTCAATCCTCCTCTGACACCGGACTCAACCATCAGCACCATATCAATATCTGTTAAAAGTTGAAGTTTGCAATTGGTTTCTTTTAACATCGCCTGCCAAGCTAATCCTGGAGAGGTGTAAGAATGAAGAGGGTCTAATCCGTATGCTCCCAAACAGGTGTTTCTGAATTCCTCCATTACATCACAAAGCAGAGTTACATCGAGTTTAACATAAAAATCTGAATAATCCCCTAATGTTTCCATATCAAGTTCGTTCCAAACTCTGCATGCATGTTGGTAATCTTCTGGTGATATTTCTGAATTGTTCAGCTTGTTGGTAAAGGCTTCTGGTGGAGGAAGTGATGTCTCGTCAAATCTGTGCAATCCATCGATGTAATCATAGGGGAAGACTCCTTTTCGAAGAACTAAATCCAATTTGTTGTTGTCTACTATTTTACTTGTTTCTATTAAATTTTCTCTTGTCAAATTTTCTGATAGTTTCATAAGGCTAGAAGGCATAAATCTGTAGGAGTCAAGAAATCTGAGTTTCATTTTATCAACCTTTTTTGAAAAACTAATAAACCTTTCCATCGTTACGGCTAATACATCAATTTTACCATTGTCCCTCCCTAATTCAGGTATTATAAAATGTCCATCATAGCCGCTTAAGTTGTGCATTACAATTGGAATATAGTTAGGAATTTTATAGTTTAAGTTGCAAGCGTTACACGCAGCACCTCTGTAGCTTCCAGTCAGATGGTCGTGGTCATGCACTTTATGATTATATTCTGTAAATGTTTTCTTGCACAAATAACATGATGTTGATAAATCGTATTCTTGAACTTCATCGGGTGACATAGGTGTCATAGGTTTTACCTGTGTATAAATTGCCTCTACTTTTTCAGCTATATTATACAGCTCGTCAACAAAGTGTTTAGCTGCATCTTCACCACGATACACTTTTGGTTCAGCTGTCAGTCCATAATCTTGTAAATATTCTTCGGAAAGCGTTGACTTGATGAGTAGACAAAAACTGTTGGGTGAATGTAGTTGGTACTTGTTTCTTCTTGATGTGTCCTCCTCTTGATGTTCTAACGGTAGTAGAGTAGATTCAAAATCAGCATACACGACAATAGGAATTCTATATTGATGAACTACATTATTAAACTGTACAAATGCTCTATCAGCTGGTGGTAGGTTAATCTTAACTTCTTCATTTCCATTGCATAACCTTTTATGTTCTAACAACCATTCAGAACCTCCTTTTCTCAAAGGTTTATTCACATGACAGAAACATCTTTTACAAATTGTCTTACATTTTCTTTTCTTTGAAATTTGTGAATTAACAAGTTTGTTAAAGTTCTTAATATATACATAGTGCGATATTTCACCTTTGGTGATTAATAACAAGTCTGTGTGATTAATTAGTTCTTGTGCACTTATACGTAGTGGATATACATTGTTTGATGAATCTAAACCGAATATATTTACAGAAGCATTTGGGTTCTTTTTTTCAAACTTGGTGATATCTTTGATTTTTACAGGGTAGCTCATTCCTTGAAAATTATAATTGTGCTGTACTTCTTCATATTCTCTTCCTACCCTTTGCGGATCATTATT
The DNA here is from genome assembly GCF_028750875.1 of Macrosteles quadrilineatus. Classification (NCBI taxonomy): domain Eukaryota; kingdom Metazoa; phylum Arthropoda; class Insecta; order Hemiptera; family Cicadellidae; genus Macrosteles; species Macrosteles quadrilineatus. The sequence continues at coordinate 2,796 of NW_026543646.1, forward strand.
TTTGACATATTTTACCAACATTGAATATTTAAAACATTCAGTATCATTATTTTGTACATTTACACAAGATTTAGTATTAGCAATTTTCTTGGGTAGAGGAATATAGCTACTACCTCTCATTCCATATCCGTGTTTATGCACTCTTACATCCAAGCCCGATATGTTCAATACAGTCCATCCTGATCCTCTGCCTTCATGTTCTTGCAATTTCGTCAAAAGTTCTTCAAAACATTCATCTACTATTGATTCAATATCTGAGGCAAACATAATGGTTCTGTTTTTTGTTAAAAATCCTCTAGGTGATGTTTCATTTTGTATGTTGGTAAACATAACATCCAGCAATAGTCCAAACTTTATAAAATTTAATCTTTGTAATTCACTTTGCAACGTTTTAATAACTAGTCTTTTTGCACTAAACATAAATTCTTCCAGTTTTAATGCGGCATTGTCAATTTTGAAATGTGTTACCACTTTACCTGGTAGAGCATGAGCGTGTAGTTCCACATTTGTTGAAGATGTAGCAGTTGAAGGTGAAGTTGAAAGTTTAGGTGCGTAATGGATAACACTTGGTCTTGAAGTGGATGATTTCGGGTCTTTTTCTTCTTGGCCTCTTGAAGTCGATGGTCTTGGTTCTTTTTCTTCTGTATTTCTTGAGGTAGATGGTTTGGGTTCTTCTTCTTCTTCTTGTCCTATTTTATACAATTCTTCAATTAAGTCTTGATATCCTTCCAATTCCTCATAATTTGTAGGATGATCGACTATTTCATGAAGTAGAAGATCTATTTCATCCTCAAACGTGGCTTGACAAATGGCACAGCGTAGCATGGAAGTATATGGTTTTGGTTCTTCTTCTCCTCGATCTCTTGAAGTAGATGGTGTCGGTTCTTCTTCTTCTCCTTGTCCTATTTTATTCAATTCTTCAATCAAGTCTTGATATCCTTCCAATTCCTCTTCATTTGTAGGATGATCGACTATTTCATGAAGTAGAAGATCTATTTCATCCTCGAATGTGGCTTGACAAATGGCGCAGCGTAGCATGTTGTAGATGTTCTCTATTCAAGAAGCAGCAGCATACTGATGAAAGATGTGAACATCCACCCCTATTTATACCATTCCCTCCCCTCTCTCCCCTCTACTACTACTATTAAATTAATGACATCACCCCATTTCCCAATTTCTTTATAATCTAACGTAAATACAGGCTATTCTTCAACTTTCAAACATATTTATAGAAAAACAAGGTATTTTATTTTTTACTAACTATTCCGGTTTAGTAGGTCAAGGTCATTGCAGGATAATAAAAAAATGTGTGAACAATTCGTTTAGTTCTGAAACACGTTTTTACACATGTTATACCAGAACTAAATAAATTGGTCAGACATTTTTTTATTCAAAATTTGGAAAAAGTTATTTACTGTTCAAAACTTGGAAAAGCCCCAATTTACTGTGTTATAGTCTTGGAAATTGAAGATTTCCAAGACAAACCCAACCTACCCACGTCCCATTTTTTTTTATTTGTTAGTACTCTTCATCAATTTCACTATCCAATAAATCCATCATTTCCGACAGAATTCGCTCTTCCATTTCACCATTCATTAATTGTATCATGTCCGACAGCATTTTTTCATCAGCATCTTCTTTTAATTTTTCAACGTGGTTATCAATTATAGCACTAGCTTCTTTCATTTCTCCCACAGTCCTCATTCTTGCTTCTTCAACTTCCTTTTCTAAAAACCTTATTCTTTCAATTGATAAATTTATAATTTGAAGTTTAGATGTTCCTTTTTTAGCTTTGAGTATGGTTCTCAATACCTCAAATGTTTCATTTAGCTTCATCACCCTCCTTCTTTCTCTTTCATTATGTCTAATCTTTTGTTTATCCATCTTGACTAAGCTTGCGTTTGCGAGTTCCAAAAATAAGAATGTTTAATGCAGGATGTCAAACCTCTTTTATACCTCCATATAGTGGTGGGGGGTAGACCACTCCCCACTTTACTTTATAGTAGTGGGGGAAATGGGTAACATTTTCTTTTATTGTTGAACCATGGAATTTTTAAATTCTTTAAGTAGGTCAAGGTCATTGTCAAATAATAAAAAAATGTGTGAACAATTTATTTAACCCAGCAACATGTTTTCTTAAACATGATATACCAGAATTAAACAAATTGCTCAGACATTTTTTTCAAAATTTTGAAAAAGCCGATTTACTGTGTCTTATATGATTTTATGATTATCAGGATTTAAAAGAAATTAAATATTTCAAAGATTAAAAATTTAGAAATAGAAAATTTACTGTATTTGTTTTGGAAATTGATGATTTGCAAAACAAACTCCCAACCCACCCTCTCATTTTAATTTTTGTACACTATCAGAGTCAGAGTCAGAGTCGGAGTCAGAGTCAAACAATCGTCTTCTACTTCTAAACATTGCACTAAACATTATATGACTTGTTGTAGGTGTTTCCCTTAGCTCAACAAGTTTCTCCGAGCATACCATCTCTTCAGTAGATGATGAATCTTCAACAAGTAGAAAACTTCTATCTTCTTCATCTAACTCTTCATCAGTCAATACTTCCAAATTTTCGTCACCATCCGATTCCAACTCTTCTTCGGATAAAGATTCTTCCTCCAAGTCTATGTCTTCTTCCTCTGAACCAGCTTCAAAAACAATGTTTTCCAATAAGGTTTTTAAAAAAGAAGTTGTCGGGAAAATATTGTCCACAGGAGACATAATGTACAAGAGTGGTAAATCTGAAGTAACTGATTGTACCTCAGCAAACATGTTATATAGACAAACCCCCACCATTTACCTTTACCCCCACCCTTAACCTTTACTCCATTTTGTTTTTAGTTATTGCGGTCTGGTTTTATGTAGAATGTGGCAGTCACAATATACCCTTTTTCTAACATTTCCACTAGCCTTCGAATTATTTTATTAAATCGTACATCAGTTAATTCTAGTTTCAACCCGTTTGCTTCTGAGTTCCAGATGTTTCTCTCTTCCTTCCACAAAGTAAAATGACATGTCACACTATGATTTAAATATTTTTCTAAACTTCCCCTGAATGCAAATGCTTCTTGAAGGTTTTTTAAGTTTCTTTTAATTATTATTGTAGCTGGGGAATTCATAGTTAAACTTGCCTCTGCTAGCTCCAATCTAAGAATGAATCGTGTGCAATATCAAGCGTCATTTATACCTTTATGTACTGGTGGGGGTAAAGGGGGGTGGGGTTAAACAAACCACCTTAATTTTAGTAGTGGTAGAAATTGATATTATCATTATTTTAAAATTTTGCAGAAATTTCTAAGTTTAAGAAGTGGGTCAAGGTCATTGCAAGATAATAAAAAAAATGTGTGAACAATTCATTTAATTCTGCAGCATGTTTTTACACATGATGTATCAGAATTAAACAAATTGCTCACACATTTTTTTTAAGAATTTGGAAAAATTGAATTTACTGTGTTATCTTTGGTAATGTAAAATGTTAAAAGGAAAAAAATTACCGTGTCTTTTTGATCTTGGAAATTGAAGATTTCCAAGACAATCTTCCTTTAGCATCCCGGATAAGGTAGTCAGTTCTTTTCGGATGTTCAGGGTTTACAACATCTCTTGGTAATCTAATTGAAAAATGCTCTCCTGTATCGTTACGTTTTATAATGATGTTATTAAACCATACACATCTGACAAAGAAATATTTCGTACACCTTTTCATCCTTCTTACCCGGATTGCTTTGGGAAGTTCTTTAATTTTATTGGAAGACTCTGTGGTTTTATTGTGTTTTGAATGAATGGAGCACATATCACTATTCAAAACACAAACCTTTTCACAGTGTTCCCCCTTACTAGCACCCTTTTTAAAAACATATCGACACTTAGAGAGGGTGTGTGCAAATTTTCTTCTCCTGTCAGCAATTAATTGTTTACACTTATCTGAAGGAGAAGTGTGAAGGTGGTCAAAGGATTTGGAAGTGGCTGGTAGGGAGTCTTTTAGAGGAGATATGATGGGTGGTGGAATAGTGAATTGTAAAGGTGGAGTTGTCGAGGGAGAAATACATGGTGTAGAAGTTGGAGGTGGAGATGCAGTTCTAGTAGCAGTAGGTGTTGATAGAATATCAGCAACAGTGCAGTCAGAGGACGAGGAAGAGCTTGTAGATGAATCAGATGAGGTTAACTCCGAAGAAGATGAACAAGACGAACTTGATTGTGAAGATGAAGATGAAGACAATATTTCAATCAGTGGAGGAGATTGATCACCAATGGCTCGGAAGGTGTATTGTTCTTCTGCTCCAGGACTTGCACCTTCTGACTGCAGTATTTCTCGAAGAACCGATTTTGGATCTGACGCATGTGATGAAATTAAAATAGATCGAGGAAGAGACTTTGAAGATGAAGAAACTACTTTCGAGGGTCTAGTGGGAATTCTAAGGTAAGCCATGATAGCAAATGAAACAGTGAATAGTAACTGGAGCTGACTCAGCTAGCTAGGACTACTTCAGACCATTGAATGATGATTGCCTGCGAAGCAAACCTCCTTTTATAGCAAAACTCAAGTGGAGGGGAAAGCTTGTGGGTGGAGGGGAGAAGCTTGTGGTTGGAGGGGAAATGTTGTGTCCGTTGGTGTTAACTTAAAAGAACTGTTCTCGGTTCCCAATAATGTACTATAAGGAAGCTTTCTAAGTCCTGTAAGTAGGTCAAGGTCATTTAAAAATATTGCCAAAAGGAGAGATGGAGCAAAAATTGGCTCCATCTCTCCTTTTGTTGTAATAGGGGAACTTAGTGTTTGTTATGTATTTTAAGGGAAGCTTTCTAAGTCCTGTAAGTAGGTCAAGGTCATTTCAAAATAATGCCAAAAGGAGAGATGGAGCAAAAATAAGCTCCATCTCTCCTTTTGTTGTAGTGGGGGAACTTAGTGTTTGTTTTATTTTCGTGTTTGTGTGTAAGTCTGAATTGGCTAAAGACCAATGTATCAGTCTTTTTGATCAGAGGCAGCGCAGCCAAAGGACTGTCCTCATGTTATTGATCAAAGACTCATTAGCAATAGCCGGAGCAGCGCAGTCAACGAACTGTCCCCATAAAAATGTGTGAATGTCATCTATCTCATTTTGTTGTAGTGGGGGAACTTAGTGTTTGTTTTATTTTCATGTTTGTGTGTAAGTCTGAATTGGCTAAAGACCAATGTATCAGTCTTTTTGATCAGAGGCAGCGCAGCCAAAGGACTGTCCTCATGGTATTGATCAAAGACTCATTAGCAATAGCCGGAGCAGCGCAGTCAACGAACTGTCCCCATAAAAATGTGTGTATGTCAAAGAGAACTCTATGTCATGAATTTACTATTGGTTTCATGTTTTTGTTTTGTGTGAACGTTTTCAACTTACTAATGTCACTTAGAACTTTGTAACATACAATGATCAACTCAAATTGAAAATAAAATTACTAATAGGGACTTTATTATTTTGATACCTGAAATAGAACATCACATAATTAAGAAATACAACACCCTTACCAAAGATACAAATACGCAAAACACCCTCTAACTACAAGCCAACAAATACTACAATCAACATGCTTCTAATATAACTACTAAGTGACAAGAACCTTAGGTTAGAGTGGTACCAACTCTAAACTAAGGGTCTCATCTTTAGCCAGTTTGCCCATCCGGTCAGCTTCACCGGTTGTGCAAGACTGACAATCATCCGTCTGCTCGCAGCCCTTTTATACGCTCGGGTTGAGTGGTGGGGGTAGAACAACGCTGCACCTGCTTATGTAAATTAACTAGCGATAGTAGGTCCCTAGCTAGAATATATGCCCGGTCGGATTCAAACATATACAAGATCCATTACTACCGTTTTTATATTTTTTCCAAAATATTTTCAAAGTCCTGTAAGTAGGTCAAGGTCATTTAAAATAATACCAAAAGAAGAGATGGAGCAAACATGCTCTATCTCTCCTTCTGTTGTAGTGAGGAAAGAGTCTGTGTTTAGGTATAACAACAAAAGCTTAAAAGTGTTCATTGTTAGCTGACATAAGTAAACTACCAATGACAACGAAAAGTTTAAAATTTAATTTAACCAAATGCAGAATAGTATGCAGGCCGTTGGACCTCTCAACTAATTACAAAGTGGTCAACTTAAATTTTAAATATAGAATATTTACTGTCACAAGAAAGTTTTCATTGTTAGCTGACATAAGTAAACTACCAATGACAACGAAAAGTTTAAAATTTAATTTAACCAAATGCAGAATAGTATGCAGGCCGTTGGACCTCTCAACTAATTACAAAATGGTCAACTTAAATTTTAAAATATAGAATATTTACAGTCACAAGAAAGTGTTCATTGTTAGCTGACATAAGTAAACTACCAATGACAACAAAGGTTTAAAATTTAATTTAACCAAATGCAGAATAGTATGCAGGCCGTTGGACCTCTCAACTAATTACAAAATGGTCAACTTAAATTTTAAAATATAGAATATTTACAGTCACAAGAAAGTGTTCATTGTTAGCTGACATAAGTAAACTACCAATGACAACGAAAAGTTTAAAATTTAATTTAACCAAATGCAGAATAGTATGCAGGCCGTTGGACCTCTCAACTAATTACAAAATGGTCAACTTAAATTTTAAAATATAGAATATTTACAGTCACAAGAAAGTGTTCATTGTTAGCTGACATAAGTAAACTACCAATGACAACGAAAAGTTTAAAATTTAATTTAACCAAATGCAGAATAGTATGCAGGCCGTTGGACCTCTCAACTAATTACAAAATGGTCAACTTAAATTTTAAAATATAGAATATTTACAGTCACAAGAAAGTGTTCATTGTTAGCTGACATAAGTAAACTACCAATGACAACGAAAAGTTTAAAATTTAATTTAACCAAATGCAGAATAGTATGCAGGCCGTTGGACCTCTCAACTAATTACAAAATGGTCAACTTAAATTTTAAAATATAGAATATTTACAGTCACAAGAAAGTGTTCATTGTTAGCTGACATAAGTAAACTACCAATGACAACAAAGGTTTAAAATTTAATTTAACCAAATGCAGAATAGTATGCAGGCCGTTGGACCTCTCAACTAATTACAAAATGGTCAACTTAAATTTTAAAATATAGAATATTTACAGTCACAAGAAAGTGTTCATTGTTAGCTGACATAAGTAAACTACCAATGACAACGAAAAGTTTAAAATTTAATTTAACCAAATGCAGAATAGTATGCAGGCCGTTGGACCTCTCAACTAATTACAAAATGGTCAACTTAAATTTTAAAATATAGAATATTTACAGTCACAAGAAAGTGTTCATTGTTAGCTGACATAAGTAAACTACCAATGACAACGAAAAGTTTAAAATTTAATTTAACCAAATGCAGAATAGTATGCAGGCCGTTGGACCTCTCAACTAATTACAAAATGGTCAACTTAAATTTTAAAATATAGAATATTTACAGTCACAAGAAAGTGTTCATTGTTAGCTGACATAAGTAAACTACCAATGACAACGAAAAGTTTAAAATTTAATTTAACCAAATGCAGAATAGTATGCAGGCCGTTGGACCTCTCAACTAATTACAATATGGTCAACTTAAATTTTAAAATATAGAATATTTACAGTCACAAGAAAGTGTTCATTGTTAGCTGACATAAGTAAACTACCAATGACAACAAAAGTTTAAAATTTAATTTAACCAAATGCAGAATAGTATGCAGGCCGTTGGACCTCTCAACTAATTACAAAATGGTCAACTTAAATTTTAAATATAGAATATTTACAGTCACAAAAGATTGTTCATTTTAATGGGGGACTTCTTTATCCTTTGTTAGCTGAAATATCACATGATTAGAAAAATACAACACTCTGCGCAATTCAAGTACTAAAGACACGATGCACTCCATAAAGTAAAACCATCTAAGATACAAGCTAAAAAAACAACATGCAGCACATGCTATTGACTAAAACATTAAGTTAGATTGGCCAAATCTAACGAAAGGTTTTAATCAAAAGTCAGTCAGTCTACACTCAACCAGTCAGCTGTGCCAGTTGGGTGAGACTGACTACAGTCCGTTCGCTGGCGCTACTTTTATCCGCGAGCCAGTTGGGAGGGGGTCGGTTGGGAGGTTTACCCTGCTTCGCGGGTAAATTTCCCTACTGTCGGGTAATTCTACCTACCAAGTAAGGAAGTCTCCAAACCTCCAACATCACATCATTCAGTGTCGAACCTTCAACGAAGACTGTTCACATATGCTAGCTCTGTTCTGATGTTAACTATGGATAAGCCAAGTACAATCACACAAGATAAACTAAAGAGAATAAAAGAAGATTTAAAGAAATCTACTACTACTAAAACTAGCAATTTTCGCAAGTCAATGTCACTACGTCTAAAGTTTCAGAAGCAAATTAAATTACCACTACATTGGAATGCATCAGGATCAAATTATTCTAATCAATTATCACCCGAAGCCATATGTCAAGAAATGAAGCTTCCTCAACTAGTAAGTCCAATAGAAACAGAAAAAGTAACATTTAAATATATGTTACAAAACAAACATTATCAATTAGTAGAACAAAGACAAAACGAAAATGGTAAAACGTTTATTTTCTTTTATGACAACAAGTTTTTAGAGGTTTGCTTTCCGACACGATTAAATGTGCCAAAGCCTCCTGACGTTGAAGATGGCAAACTAATTTATTTGATTCGCACAAGTCAGGACACATGGAATTGGGTATAATTCACTTAAAAAAAAAAACAGTCTTTCTAAAGACTCCATTATATAAACATATTTTGACCACAAAGTCTGATCTGTCAAACTGTTTAACAAAATATAAACGATATTTAATTTTACTTAATTTTTTACGTCACGGTCTCCAGTACCCGTAATACACCACTACTTAAGGTTTTTTTTAAGACCAACAAATATTTACTAACATGGGGAAAATATATCTACTTTTTGGAACGTATTTCTGTATAAACATCTTTTAACCACAAACAGCTAACCTGCGACTATCTAACATAAGATATAAATTAAAATTGGTTTTTACAATACCTTGTGTTGTTGAGTCAATCGAGGTGTAGTATTACGATGGCATCAACGATGCAAACGATAGACCCAGGACCGTACAACACTCCGCCGCTATGTCCGAAAGCAAACTGTAGAACTGTGGATACAAATCCACATGGAGGTTGAGTAGGGGCATTTGACCTTGTTCCACTGCCCGCTCACTTTCCCTTCGCGGCCTCAGCCTAATTCACGGCGGCCGGTGACACAACGACACAACCTTGCACCACGCCGCCGCGGGCACTAGTACAATACTGTAGGCTACTGTTAAATGTTACCGTCGACAATATGATTTTAACTCAATTTATTGTCTACATGTAAGCTGTGTTTTGGTTTAAAACCTTGGTGTAGCTGTTGGTTGATATTCCCAATACATTTAAGACAATTGTAAACGAACAAGTATTAGCTATTTAAACACACTACTGTACAGACAGCTGTTTCATCCCCTATCCATTACCACCAGCTCCTACCACCTGTATCCTGTTACCATTACACATCACCTATGACGTCACAAAGTGACGTAGCACCGGAAGCAACCATTTCCGCCTGATGGGCTTTAAACTCAATTAATTCACCCCACCTGCCCTGACAGGTGGTGCGATAGGAGTGACCTTAGGCTACTACTTACATATTTTAAAGTTTTTTATAATAATAATTATATATGAATGAACACTTTTTAGTAATGTTTTTGTAATTAATAATACAAATATAATAATGTTATAGAAACGATAATATGAAAATAAATATTGACAGGTTTTTTTGATCATAATATAAATACATAGTTTAAAGTTTTTTTTATAATTATAATTATATATGAATGAACACTTTTTAATAATGTTTTTGTTATGAATAATACATATATAATAATATTATAGGAAGGATAATATACAAATAAATATATAAACATGTTTTTGATCATAATATAAATACATATTTTATAATATTTTTATAATTATAATTATATATGAATGAACACTTTTTAATAATGTTTTTAATAATAATAATACATATATATTAATATTATAGTAAGGATAATATGCAATTAAATATTGACAGGTTTTTTTTTATCATAATATAAATACATATTTTATAATTTTTATATAAAAATAATTATATATGAATGAACACTTTTTAATGATGTTTTTGTTATTAATAATACATATATAATAATATTATAGGAAGGATAATATACAAATAAATATATATACATGTTTTTGATCATAATATAAATACATATTTTATAATATTTTTATAATAATAATTATATATGAATGAACACTTTTGAATAATGTTTTTGTTATTAATAATACGTATATAATAATATTATAGGAAGGATAATATACAAATAAATATATATAAATGTTTTTGATCATAATATAAATACATATTTTATAATATTTTTATAATAATAATTATATATGAATGAACACTTTTTAATAATGTTTTTGTTATTAATAATACATATATAATAATATTATAGGAAGGATAATATACAAATAAATATATATAAATGTTTTTGATCATAATATAAATACATATTTTATAATATTTTTATAATTATAATTATATATGAATGAACACTTTTTAATAATGTTTTTAATAATAATAATACATATATATTAATATTATAGTAAGGATAATATGCAATTAAATATTGACAGGTTTTTTTTATCATAATATAAATACATATTTTAAAATTTTTATATATAAAATAATTATATATGAATGAACACTTTTTAATGATGTTTTTGTTATTAATAATACATATATAATAATATTATAGGAAGGATAATATACAAATAAATATATATAAATGTTTTTGATCATAATATAAATACATATTTTATAATATTTTTATAATAATAATTTTATATGAATGAATACTTTTGAATAATGTTTTTGTTATTAATAATACATATATAATAATATTATAGGAAGGATAATATACAAATAAATATATATAAATGTTTTTGATCATAATATAAATACATATTTTATAATATTTTTATAATAATAATTAAATATGAATGAACACTTTTTAATGATGTTTTTGTAATTAATAATACATATATAATAATATTATAGGAAGGATAATATGCAAATAAATATTCACAGTTTTTTTTTATCATAATATAAATACATATTTAAAAGTTTTTTATAATAATAATTATATATGAATGAACACTTTTTAGTAATGTTTTTGTAATTAATAATACAAATATAATAATATTATAGAAACGATAATATGAAAATAAATATTGACAGGTTTTTTTGATATAATATAAATACATAGTTTAAAGTTTTTTTATAATTATAATTATATATGAATGAACACTTTTTAATAATGTTTTTGTTATGAATAATACATATATAATAATATTATAGGAAGGATAATATACAAATAAATATATATAAATGTTTTTGATCATAATATAAATACATATTTTAAAATTTTTATATAAAAATAATTTTATATGAATGAACACTTTTTAATGATGTTTTTGTAATTAATAATACATATATAATAATATTATAGGAAGGATAATATGCAAATAAATATTCACAGTTTTTTTTTATCATAATATAAATACATATTTTAAAGTTTTTTATAATAATAATTATATATGAATAAACACTTTTTAGTAATGTTTTTGTAATTAATAATCCAAATATAATAATATTATAGAAACGATAATATGCAAATAAATATTGACAGGTTTTTTTTTATCATAATATAAATACATAGTTTAAAGTTTTTTTATAATAATAATTATATATGAATGAACACTTTTTAGTAATGTTTTTGTAATTAATAATACAAATATAATAATATTATAGAAACGATAATATGCAAATAAATATTGACAGGTTTTTTTGATCATAATATAAATACATAGTTTAAAGTTTTTTTATAATAATAATTATATATGAATGAACACTTTTTAGTAATGTTTTTGTAATTAATAATACAAATATAATAATATTATAGAAACGATAATATGCAAATAAATATTGACAGGTTTTTTTGATCATAATATAAATACATAGTTTAAAGTTTTTTTATAATTATAATTATATATGAATGAACACTTTTTAATAATGTTTTTGTTATGAATAATACATATATAATAATATTATAGGAAGGATAATATACAAATAAATATATATAAATGTTTTTGATCATAATATAAATACATATTTTATAATAATTTTATAATAATAATAATATATGAATGAACACTTTTTAATAATGTTTTTGTTATTAATAATACATATATAATAATATTATAGGAAGGATAATATACAAATAAATATATAAAAATTTTTTTGATCATAATATAAATACATATTTTATAATATTTTTATAATAATAATTATATATGAATGAACACTTTTTAATAATGTTTTTGTTATTAATAATACATATATAATAATATTATAGGAAGGATAATATGCAAATAAATATTCACAGGTTTTTTTATCATAATATAAATACATATTTTAAAGTTTTTTATAATAATAATAATATATGAATGAACACTTTTTAGTAATGTTTTTGTAATTAATAATACAAATATAATAATATTATAGAAACGATAATATGCAAATAAATATTGACAGGTTTTTTTGATCATAATATAAATACATAGTTTAAAGTTTTTTTATAATAATAATTATATATGAATGAACACTTTTTAGTAATGTTTTTGTAATTAATAATACAAATATAATAATATTATAGAAACGATAATATGCAAATAAATATTGACAGGTTTTTTTGATCATAATATAAATACATAGTTTAAAGTTTTTTTATAATTATAATTATATATGAATGAACACTTTTTAATAATGTTTTTGATATGAATAATACATATATAATAATATTATATGAAGGATAATATACAAATAAATATATATAAATGTTTTTGATTATAATATAAATACATATTTTATAATATTTTTATAATAATAATTATATATGAATGAACACTTTTTAATAATGTTTTTGTTATTAATAATACATATATAATAAAATTATAGGAAGGATAATATACAAATAAATATATATAAATGTTTTTGATCATAATATAAATACATATTTTATAATATTTTTATAATTATAATTATATATGATGAACACTTTTTAATAATGATTTTAATAATAATAATACATATATATTAATATTATAGTAAGGATAATATGCAATTAAATATTGACAGGTTTTTTTTATCATATTATAAATACATATTTTAAAATTTTTATATAAAAATAATTATATATGAATGAACAATTTTTAATGATGTTTTTGTAATTAATAATACATATATAATAATATTATAGGAAGGATAATATGCAAATAAATATTCACAGGTTTTTTTTATCATAATATAAATACATATTTTAAAGTTTTTTATAATAATAATTATATATGAATGAACACTTTTTAGTAATGTTTTTGTAATTAATAATACAAATATAATAATGTTATAGAAACGATAATATGAAAATAAATATTGACAGGTTTTTTTGATCATAATATAAATACATAGTTTAAAGTTTTTTTTATAATTATAATTATATATGAATGAACACTTTTTAATAATGTTTTTGTTATGAATAATACATATATAATAATATTATAGGAAGGATAATATACAAATAAATATATAAACATGTTTTTGATCATAATATAAATACATATTTTATAATATTTTTATAATTATAATTATATATGAATGAACACTTTTTAATAATGTTTTTAATAATAATAATACATATATATTAATATTATAGTAAGGATAATATGCAATTAAATATTGACAGGTTTTTTTTTATCATAATATAAATACATATTTTATAATTTTTATATAAAAATAATTATATATGAATGAACACTTTTTAATGATGTTTTTGTTATTAATAATACATATATAATAATATTATAGGAAGGATAATATACAAATAAATATATATACATGTTTTTGATCATAATATAAATACATATTTTATAATATTTTTATAATAATAATTATATATGAATGAACACTTTTGAATAATGTTTTTGTTATTAATAATACGTATATAATAATATTATAGGAAGGATAATATACAAATAAATATATATAAATGTTTTTGATCATAATATAAATACATATTTTATAATATTTTTATAATAATAATTATATATGAATGAACACTTTTTAATAATGTTTTTGTTATTAATAATACATATATAATAATATTATAGGAAGGATAATATACAAATAAATATATATAAATGTTTTTGATCATAATATAAATACATATTTTATAATATTTTTATAATAATAATTTTATATGAATGAATACTTTTGAATAATGTTTTTGTTATTAATAATACATATATAATAATATTAAAGGAAGGATAATATACAAATAAATATATATAAATGTTTTTGATCATAATATAAATACATATTTTATAATATTTTTATAATAATAATTAAATATGAATGAACACTTTTTAATGATGTTTTTGTAATTAATAATACATATATAATAATATTATAGGAAGGATAATATGCAAATAAATATTCACAGTTTTTTTTTATCATAATATAAATACATATTTAAAAGTTTTTTATAATAATAATTATATATGAATGAACACTTTTTAGTAATGTTTTTGTAATTAATAATACAAATATAATAATATTATAGAAACGATAATATGAAAATAAATATTGACAGGTTTTTTTGATATAATATAAATACATAGTTTAAAGTTTTTTTATAATTATAATTATATATGAATGAACACTTTTTAATAATGTTTTTGTTATGAATAATACATATATAATAATATTATAGGAAGGATAATATACAAATAAATATATATAAATGTTTTTGATCATAATATAAATACATATTTTAAAATTTTTATATAAAAATAATTTTATATGAATGAACACTTTTTAATGATGTTTTTGTAATTAATAATACATATATAATAATATTATAGGAAGGATAATATGCAAATAAATATTCACAGTTTTTTTTTATCATAATATAAATACATATTTTAAAGTTTTTTATAATAATAATTATATATGAATAAACACTTTTTAGTAATGTTTTTGTAATTAATAATCCAAATATAATAATATTATAGAAACGATAATATGCAAATAAATATTGACAGGTTTTTTTTTATCATAATATAAATACATAGTTTAAAGTTTTTTTATAATAATAATTATATATGAATGAACACTTTTTAGTAATGTTTTTGTAATTAATAATACAAATATAATAATATTATAGAAACGATAATATGCAAATAAATATTGACAGGTTTTTTTGATCATAATATAAATACATAGTTTAAAGTTTTTTTATAATAATAATTATATATGAATGAACACTTTTTAGTAATGTTTTTGTAATTAATAATACAAATATAATAATATTATAGAAACGATAATATGCAAATAAATATTGACAGGTTTTTTTGATCATAATATAAATACATAGTTTAAAGTTTTTTTATAATTATAATTATATATGAATGAACACTTTTTAATAATGTTTTTGTTATGAATAATACATATATAATAATATTATAGGAAGGATAATATACAAATAAATATATATAAATGTTTTTGATCATAATATAAATACATATTTTATAATAATTTTATAATAATAATAATATATGAATGAACACTTTTTAATAATGTTTTTGTTATTAATAATACATATATAATAATATTATAGGAAGGATAATATACAAATAAATATATAAAAATTTTTTTGATCATAATATAAATACATATTTTATAATATTTTTATAATAATAATTATATATGAATGAACACTTTTTAATAATGTTTTTGTTATTAATAATACATATATAATAATATTATAGGAAGGATAATATGCAAATAAATATTCACAGGTTTTTTTATCATAATATAAATACATATTTTAAAGTTTTTTATAATAATAATAATATATGAATGAACACTTTTTAGTAATGTTTTTGTAATTAATAATACAAATATAATAATATTATAGAAACGATAATATGCAAATAAATATTGACAGGTTTTTTTGATCATAATATAAATACATAGTTTAAAGTTTTTTTATAATTATAATTATATATGAATGAACACTTTTTAATAATGTTTTATTAATAATACATATATAATAATATTATAGGAAGGATAATATACAAATAAATATATATAAATGTTTTTGATCATAATATAAATACATATTTTATAATATTTTTATAATAATAATTATATATGAATGAACACTTTTTAATAATGTTTTTGTTATTAATAATACATATATAACAATATTATAGGAAGGATAATATGCAAATAAATATTCACAGGTTTTTTTATCATAATATAAATACATATTTTAAAGTTTTTTATAATAATAATAATATATGAACACTTTTTAGTAATGTTTTTGTAATTAATAATCCAAATATAATAATATTATAGAAACGATAATATGCAAATAAATATTGACAGGTTTTTTTAATCATAATATAAATACATAGTTTAAAGTTTTTTTATAATAATAATTATATATAAATGAACACTTTTTAGTAATGTTTTTGTAATTAATAATACAAATATAATAATATTATAGAAACGATAATATGCAAATAAATATTGACAGGTTTTTTTGATCATAATATAAATACATAGTTTAAAGTTTTTTTATAATAATAATTATATATGAATGAACACTTTTTAGTAATGTTTTTGTAATTAATAATACAAATATAATAATATTATAGAAACGATAATATGCAAATAAATATTGACAGGTTTTTTTGATCATAATATAAATACATAGTTTAAAGTTTTTTTATAATTATAATTATATATGAATGAACACTTTTTAATAATGTTTTTGTTATGAATAATACATATATAATAATATTATAGGAAGGATAATATACAAATAAATATATATAAATGTTTTTGATCATAATATAAATACATATTTTAAAATAATTTTATAATAATAATAATATATGAATGAACACTTTTTAATAATGTTTTTGTTATTAATAATACATATATAATAATATTATAGGAAGGATAATATACAAATAAATATATAAAAATGTTTTTGATCATAATATAAATACATATTTTATAATATTTTTATAATAATAATTATATATGAATGAACACTTTTTAATAATGTTTTTGTTATTAATAATACATATATAATAATATTATAGGAAGGATAATATGCAAATAAATATTCACAGGTTTTTTTATCATAATATAAATACATATTTTAAA
Source organism: Macrosteles quadrilineatus (assembly GCF_028750875.1). Lineage (NCBI taxonomy): Eukaryota > Metazoa > Arthropoda > Insecta > Hemiptera > Cicadellidae > Macrosteles > Macrosteles quadrilineatus. The sequence goes on from NW_026543646.1 coordinate 20,181, forward strand.
GTTTTTTATAATAATAATAATATATGAATGAACACTTTTTAGTAATGTTTTTGTAATTAATAATACAAATATAATAATATTATAGAAACGATAATATGCAAATAAATATTGACAGGTTTTTTTGATCATAATATAAATACATAGTTTAAAGTTTTTTTATAATAATAATTATATATGAATGAACACTTTTTAGTAATGTTTTTGTAATTAATAATACAAATATAATAATATTATAGAAACGATAATATGCAAATAAATATTGACAGGTTTTTTTGATCATAATATAAATACATAGTTTAAAGTTTTTTTATAATTATAATTATATATGAATGAACACTTTTTAATAATGTTTTTGATATGAATAATACATATATAATAATATTATATGAAGGATTATATACAAATAAATATATATAAATGTTTTTGATTATAATATAAATACATATTTTATAATATTTTTATAATAATAATTATATATGAATGAACACTTTTTAATAATGTTTTTGTTATTAATAATACATATATAATAAAACTATAGGAAGGATAATATACAAATAAATATATATAAATGTTTTTGATCA
>NW_026543647.1:0-20712 GCF_028750875.1 Macrosteles quadrilineatus
TATAGTGGTGGGGGGTAGACCACTCCCCACTTTACTTTATAGTAGTGGGGGAAATGGGTAACATTTTCTTTTATTGTTGAACCATGGAATTTTTAAATTCTTTAAGTAGGTCAAGGTCATTGTCAAATAATAAAAAAATGTGTGAACAATTTATTTAACCCAGCAACATGTTTTCTTAAACATGATATACCAGAATTAAACAAATTGCTCAGACATTTTTTTCAAAATTTTGAAAAAGCCGATTTACTGTGTCTTTTATGATTTTATGATTATCAGGATTTAAAAGAAATTAAATATTTCAAAGATTAAAAATTTAGAAATAGAAAATTTACTGTATTTGTTTTGGAAATTGATGATTTGCAAAACAAACTCCCAACCCACCCTCTCATTTGAATTTTTGTACACTATCAGAGTCAGAGTCAGAGTCGGAGTCAGAGTCAAACAATCGTCTTCTACTTCTAAACATTGCACTAAACATTATATGACTTGTTGTAGGTGTTTCCCTTAGCTCAACAAGTTTCTCCGAGCATACCATCTCTTCAGTAGATGATGAATCTTCAACAAGTAGAAAACTTCTATCTTCTTCATCTAACTCTTCATCAGTCAATACTTCCAAATTTTCATCACCATCCGATTCCAACTCTTCTTCGGATAAAGATTCTTCCTCCAAGTCTATGTCTTCTTCCTCTGAACCAGCTTCAAAAACAATGTTTTCCAATAAGGTTTTTAAAAAAGAAGTTGTCGGGAAAATATTGTCCACAGGAGACATAATGTACAAGAGTGGTAAATCTGAAGTAACTGATTGTACCTCAGCAAACATGTTATATAGACAAACCCCCACCATTTACCTTTACCCCCACCCTTAACCTTTACTCCATTTTGTTTTTAGTTATTGCGGTCTGGTTTTATGTAGAATGTGGCAGTCACAATATACCCTTTTTCTAACATTTCCACTAGCCTTCGAATTATTTTATTAAATCGTACATCAGTTAATTCTAGTTTCAACCCGTTTGCTTCTGAGTTCCAGATGTTTCTCTCTTCCTTCCACAAAGTAAAATGACATGTCACACTATGATTTAAATATTTTTCTAAACTTCCCCTGAATGCAAATGCTTCTTGAAGGTTTTTTAAGTTTCTTTTAATTATTATTGTAGCTGGGGAATTCATAGTTAAACTTGCCTCTGCTAGCTCCAATCTAAGAATGAATCGTGTGCAATATCAAGCGTCATTTATACCTTTATGTACTGGTGGGGGTAAAGGGGGGTGGGGTTAAACAAACCACCTTAATTTTAGTAGTGGTAGAAATTGATATTATCATTATTTTAAAATTTTGCAGAAATTTCTAAGTTTAAGAAGTGGGTCAAGGTCATTGCAAGATAATAAAAAAAATGTGTGAACAATTCATTTAATTCTGCAGCATGTTTTTACACATGATGTATCAGAATTAAACAAATTGCTCACACATTTTTTTTTAAGAATTTGGAAAAATTGAATTTACTGTGTTATCTTTGGTAATGTAAAATGTTAAAAGGAAAAAAATTACCGTGTCTTTTTGATCTTGGAAATTGAAGATTTCCAAGACAATCTTCCTTTAGCATCCCGGATAAGGTAGTCAGTTCTTTTCGGATGTTCAGGGTTTACAACATCTCTTGGTAATCTAATTGAAAAATGCTCTCCTGTATCGTTACGTTTTATAATGATGTTATTAAACCATACACATCTGACAAAGAAATATTTCGTACACCTTTTCATCCTTCTTACCCGGATTGCTTTGGGAAGTTCTTTAATTTTATTGGAAGACTCTGTGGTTTTATTGTGTTTTGAATGAATGGAGCACATATCACTATTCAAAACACAAACCTTTTCACAGTGTTCCCCCTTACTAGCACCCTTTTTAAAAACATATCGACACTTAGAGAGGGTGTGTGCAAATTTTCTTCTCCTGTCAGCAATTAATTGTTTACACTTATCTGAAGGAGAAGTGTGAAGGTGGTCAAAGGATTTGGAAGTGGCTGGTAGGGAGTCTTTTAGAGGAGATATGATGGGTGGTGGAATAGTGAATTGTAAAGGTGGAGTTGTCGAGGGAGAAATACATGGTGTAGAAGTTGGAGGTGGAGATGCAGTTCTAGTAGCAGTAGGTGTTGATAGAATATCAGCAACAGTGCAGTCAGAGGACGAGGAAGAGCTTGTAGATGAATCAGATGAGGTTAACTCCGAAGAAGATGAACAAGACGAACTTGATTGTGAAGATGAAGATGAAGACAATATTTCAATCAGTGGAGGAGATTGATCACCAATGGCTCGGAAGGTGTATTGTTCTTCTGCTCCAGGACTTGCACCTTCTGACTGCAGTATTTCTCGAAGAACCGATTTTGGATCTGACGCATGTGATGAAATTAAAATAGATCGAGGAAGAGACTTTGAAGATGAAGAAACTACTTTCGAGGGTCTAGTGGGAATTCTAAGGTAAGCCATGATAGCAAATGAAACAGTGAATAGTAACTGGAGCTGACTCAGCTAGCTAGGACTACTTCAGACCATTGAATGATGATTGCCTGCGAAACAAACCTCCATTTATAGCAAAACTCAAGTGGAGGGGAAAGCTTGTGGGTGGAGGGGAGAAGCTTGTGGTTGGAGGGGAAATGTTGTGTCCGTTGGTGTTAACTTAAAAGAACTGTTCTCGGTTCCCAATAATGTACTATAAGGAAGCTTTCTAAGTCCTGTAAGTAGGTCAAGGTCATTTAAAAATATTGCCAAAAGGAGAGATGGAGCAAAAATTGGCTCCATCTCTCCTTTTGTTGTAATAGGGGAACTTAGTGTTTGTTATGTATTTTAAGGGAAGCTTTCTAAGTCCTGTAAGTAGGTCAAGGTCATTTCAAAATAATGCCAAAAGGAGAGATGGAGCAAAAATAAGCTCCATCTCTCCTTTTGTTGTAGTGGGGGAACTTAGTGTTTGTTTTATTTTCGTGTTTGTGTGTAAGTCTGAATTGGCTAAAGACCAATGTATCAGTCTTTTTGATCAGAGGCAGCGCAGCCAAAGGACTGTCCTCATGTTATTGATCAAAGACTCATTAGCAATAGCCGGAGCAGCGCAGTCAACGAACTGTCCCCATAAAAATGTGTGAATGTCATCTATCTCATTTTGTTGTAGTGGGGGAACTTAGTGTTTGTTTTATTTTCATGTTTGTGTGTAAGTCTGAATTGGCTAAAGACCAATGTATCAGTCTTTTTGATCAGAGGCAGCGCAGCCAAAGGACTGTCCTCATGGTATTGATCAAAGACTCATTAGCAATAGCCGGAGCAGCGCAGTCAACGAACTGTCCCCATAAAAATGTGTGTATGTCAAAGAGAACTCTATGTCATGAATTTACTATTGGTTTCATGTTTTTGTTTTGTGTGAACGTTTTCAACTTACTAATGTCACTTAGAACTTTGTAACATACAATGATCAACTCAAATTGAAAATAAAATTACTAATAGGGACTTTATTATTTTGATACCTGAAATAGAACATCACATAATTAAGAAATACAACACCCTTACCAAAGATACAAATACGCAAAACACCCTCTAACTACAAGCCAACAAATACTACAATCAACATGCTTCTAATATAACTACTAAGTGACAAGAACCTTAGGTTAGAGTGGTACCAACTCTAAACTAAGGGTCTTATCTTTAGCCAGTTTGCCCATCCGGTCAGCTTCACCGGTTGTGCAAGACTGACAATCATCCGTCTGCTCGCAGCCCTTTTATACGCTCGGGTTGAGTGGTAGGTGTAGAACAACGCTGCACCTGCTTATGTAAATTAACTAGCGATAGTAGGTCCCTAGCTAGAATATATGCCCGGTCGGATTCAAACATATACAAGATCCATTACTACCGTTTTTATATTTTTTCCAAAATATTTTCAAAGTCCTGTAAGTAGGTCAAGGTCATTTAAAATAATACCAAAAGAAGAGATGGAGCAAACATGCTCTATCTCTCATTCTGTTGTAGTGAGGAAAGAGTCTGTGTTTAGGTATAACAACAAAAGCTTAAAAGTGTTCATTGTTAGCTGACATAAGTAAACTACCAATGACAACGAAAAGTTTAAAATTTAATTTAACCAAATGCAGAATAGTATGCAGGCCGTTGGACCTCTCAACTAATTACAAAATGGTCAACTTAAATTTTAAAATATAGAATATTTACAGTCACAAGAAAGTGTTCATTGTTAGCTGACATAAGTAAACTACCAATGACAACGAAAAGTTTAAAATTTAATTTAACCAAATGCAGAATAGTATGCAGGCCGTTGGACCTTTCAACTAATTACAAAATGGTCAACTTAAATTTTAAAATATAGAATATTTACAGTCACAAGAAAGTGTTCATTGTTAGCTGACATAAGTAAACTACCAATGACAACGAAAAGTTTAAAATTTAATTTAACCAAATGCAGAATAGTATGCAGGCCGTTGGACCTCTCAACTAATTACAAAATGGTCAACTTAAATTTTAAAATATAGAATATTTACAGTCACAAGAAAGTGTTCATTGTTAGCTGACATAAGTAAACTACCAATGACAACAAAAAGTTTAAAATTTAATTTAACCAAATGCAGAATAGTATGCAGGCCGTTGGACCTCTCAACTAATTACAAAATGGTCAACTTAAATTTTAAAATATAGAATATTTACAGTCACAAGAAAGTGTTCATTGTTAGCTGACATAAGTAAACTACCAATGACAACGAAAAGTTTAAAATTTAATTTAACCAAATGCAGAATAGTATGCAGGCCGTTGGACCTCTCAACTAATTACAAAATGGTCAACTTAAATTTTAAATATAGAATATTTACAGTCACAAAAGATTGTTCATTTTAATGGGGGACTTCTTTATCCTTTGTTAGCTGAAATATCACATGATTAGAAAAATACAACACTCTGCGCAATTCAAGTACTAAAGACACGATGCACTCCATAAAGTAAAACCATCTAAGATACAAGCTAAAAAAACAACATGCAGCACATGCTATTGACTAAAACATTAAGTTAGATTGGCCAAATCTAACGAAAGGTTTTAATCAAAAGTCAGTCAGTCTACACTCAACCACTGTGCCAGTTGGGTGAGACTGACTACAGTCCGTTCGCTGCCGCTACTTTTATCCGCGAGCCAGTTGGGAGGGGGTCGGTTGGGAGGTTTACCCTGCTTCGCGGGTAAATTTCCCTACTGTCGGGTAATTCTACCTACTAAGTAAGGAAGTCTCCAAACCTCCAACATCACATCATTCAGTGTCGAACCTTCAACGAAGACTGTTCACATATGCCAGCTCTGTTCTGATGTTAACTATGGATAAGCCAAGTACAATCACACAAGATAAACTAAAGAGAATAAAAGAAGATTTAAAGAAATCTACTACTACTAAAACTAGCAATTTTCGCAAGTCAATGTCACTACGTCTAAAGTTTCAGAAGCAAATTAAATTACCACTACATTGGAATGCATCAGGATCAAATTATTCTAATCAATTATCACCCGAAGCCATATGTCAAGAAATGAAGCTTCCTCAACTAGTAAGTCCAATAGAAACAGAAAAAGTAACATTTAAATATCTGTTACAAAACAAACATTATCAATTAGTAGAACAAAGACAAAACGAAAATGGTAAAACGTTTATTTTCTTTTATGACAACAAGTTTTTAGAGGTTTGCTTTCCGACACGATTAAATGTGCCAAAGCCTCCTGACGTTGAAGATGGCAAACTAATTTATTTGATTCGCACAAGTCAGAACACATGGAATTGGGTATAATTCACTTAAAAAAAAAAACAGTCTTTCTAAAGACTCCATTATATAAACATATTTTGACCACAAAGTCTAATCTGTCAAACTGTTTAACAAAATATAAACGATATTTAATTTTACTTTATTTTTTACGTCACGGTCTCCAGTACCCGTAATACACCACTACTTAAGGTTTTTTTAAGACCAACAAATATTTACTAACATGGGGAAAATATATCTACTATTTTGGAACGTATTTCTGTATAAACATCTTTTAACCACAAACAGCTATCCTGCGACTATCTAACATAAGATATAAATTAAAATTGGTTTTTACAATACCTTGTGTTGTTGAGTCAATCGAGGTGTAGTATTACGATGGCATCAACGATGCAAACGATAGACCCAGGACCGTACAACACTCCGCCGCTATGTCCGAAAGCAAACTGTAGAACTGTGGATACAAATCCACATGGAGGTTGAGTAGGGGCATTTGACCTTGTTCCACTGCCCGCTCACTTTCCCTTCGCGGCCTCAGCCTAATTCACGGCGGCCAGTGACACAACCTTGCACCACGCCGCCGCGGGCACTAGTACAATACTGTAGGCTACTGTTAAAATGTTTCCGTCGACAATATGATTTTAACTCAATTTATTGTCTGTACATGTAAGCTGTGTTTTGGTTTAAAACCTTGGTGTAGCTGTTGGTTGATATACCCAATACATTTAAGACAATTGCAAACGAACAAGTATTAGCTATTTAAACACACTACTGTACAGACAGCTGTTTCATCCCCTATCCATTACCACCAGCTCCTACCACCTGTATCCTGTTACCACCTTCTTGCTGTCAGCTCAAATCCGCTATAAAACACGCCATTTCCACCCCTATCGTACCTAACTGTCAAATCCCCCGTCATTTCCGGCTTTACACGTCATTTCCGCTTAACGGTCAAATCAGCTGGTGCGGCAAAACAGCTTAGGGGCTACTACTCATATAAAATGACCCAAGTCTAAAAATTAGCTTCCCAAAAAATTATTTTATTTTTTTCAAAAATAACCATGCTTTTAAACCTAATACAGCGATTTCTCAATTACCTGTAAATGGATTTGAGTAGATAATGTCATTTTCGTGTTCTACATCAAATTTTAAATAAGAATAATACAAAATGACAGAGGATCAGTAGTAAAAACTCCATTGTAAATAGATTCAAAGATAAAAATTAAGATTTTTGATAAAATTAAAAAAAAACATTGGTCAATTGCATTTGTTCACACCCTGTATACATAAAAGTGTTGGAATATGTTAAAAACTGCGCCATTTTATAAGCTTTCCAACCATATGCTACACCATTGAGCTATATGTCTGCTTATGTACGCTTTCGTGGTTTGAAGACTACAAAGCATGGTTTCTTTAACATTTAAAACATAGAAAGTCGGCATGTATTAAGCAAAAGTTGTATTTTTGTTTTAGCTTGAACAGTAAAACAGTTAAAAAGTTCCCTGTTTTCTGGCATTCAAACCACTAAAACAAACAAAAAATATCTAAACCTCAATAGTGTAGCATATAGTTGGAAAGCTTATAAAATGACGCAGTTTTTAACATACGTCGACAATTTCCTGTATACAGGGTGTAAAAATGCAATTGACCATTGTTTTTTTAAAGTTTTATCAAACATCTTAATTTTTATCTTTGAATCTATTTACAATGGAGTTTTTACAACGGATCCTCTGTCATTTTGTATTATTCTTATTCAAAATTTAATGTAGAACACGAAAATGATATTATCTACTCAAACCCATATACAGGTAATTGAGAAATTGCTGTATTAAGTTTAAAAGCATGGTTATTTTTAAAAAACATAAAATAATTTTTTGGGAAGCTAATTTTTTGACTTGGAACATTTAATATGCATCATGACACTCCATTTACTTTGTACTTACACCAAAAAAATTTGTCACACTGAGTACCAATCACCCTGTATTATTAGTTTTACAGCAAATTATATTTCTTCAACGCATATTCACAATAACCACAGCAAAAGTCCTACAAATTCAGATTATTAGGTAAACAGAAAACTTCATACTTCTCATGTCCATACGAGCGAAGTCTGGAGTTCGTTTTAGTTATACCTTTTTCACATACGAGTGGTATAACTCATTTCTAGTTTGGTTGCCATTTAAAAAAATACCTAATCATTTAAAAAATCTTGTGCATCTTAAAGCAAAATCTCTAGCTGAACCCCTTGAGGCTGAACTGTTAGTGTATAACATAAAAAACTTTATAAAATAAGTAACGTACTTCCATAAATTACAAATTTATTTTAAAACTCTATATCCGGTTCTTTATATTTTAAGGATGGCTACAAATCGCTCTTCAGATTGAAAAGTGACCAATTAACCAAATGACTCCGATCTAGCCTATACGTACACACTAACAACTATCTTGCGGCTATCTAAATTTCCTGCTAACCAATACTACTATTCACTGTATTCATAAAATAAAAGTTAATTTATTTCTTCTAAATGCTATAATCAAATACCAACACACAACAATAAAGGACTGATCACAATAGACAATATCGTGTTTCCACTTGTTCAACAGGCAGTTCTGTGAGATGAAGTCAATATCCATTTATCACTGAATGCGAGATCAATTATTTTCAAGGTTTTATAAATACAATTATTTTTTGAATTCTGTTTACTTTAAGGTATTTTTGGTAACAAGGTAATTTAGATTTGTATTTACACAAATAATAATTTTATTTTTATTTTCGAGCAAAGAGGTTAACTTGTTTGGTGTATTCATTATTATAATATTTTGGTTTTCAAATGACGTATGAGTAAGGTTGTGGATAAACCGATGTTTATAAATTTAACGCTATATTGTAATGGATAAAATCAAATAACAAATAGCATTTACTGTTGTAACACTTACATAAATTCAAAAGATCCTTAACATTTATTTCGAATGCCGGATTTCTTAGAAAGTCCTTTGATAAGAAAGTTAAGACAAGAAAGACTAGAAACAGGATAAATTAATAAATAATTCTGCTTTATGACTCTCAAAACTATAATTAAACATCCGTTGTAAATACAATTTACAAACTCTATTACTATTGTATTGTACTTTTTTTCCAAACATATCGTTAAGATTTTTTAAGTTCCTAAATGGTTGAAGTGGTACAAAACTGAGGTGAATTAAAACAGCCATAGCCGCCGACGTTGTCTATGTCATCTCTCCACACAAAAGGTACGTTTAATTTTGAACGTCCTTTTCATTCCGCTTAAACGTTCTGTTTCTTTTGTCCCGTAGGATTATGTTTTGTTAATTTGCTTCAAAGCTTAGAGGTAAATTATGTAGAAAATCGTTAAGTATTCCTTTCATACAATAGATGTGGTTGTTATTAATATTTCAATTACAAGAGGGATGATTATCATTAATAGTTTACCTTTATAAACAGTGATATACTTTGGTACAAACAGTATTGTAGACACGAGACAAAGATATGAAATAAGTACATTCATTGTCATGCAAAATAGCGTAACGATTTTTATATAAACTGGTGAACAAATGCTTGCAACAATATTTTTAATATTATTGCTATTAGAAAAAAACATTTAATTTTAACGCTCTAAAAGATATAATATGTGTTATTATGTTTCAAGTTATTGATATTTTTTATTATAACTAAAAAAATATTAAAATAAAATGTTCATTGACAACTACCCAGTAAACAGTACGAAATAATAAATTTATATTAAACATTCACATAAATAAAAATATAATTATTTAGATCATAGATTACAGTACTACTTTTTTATATAATGATTATACACATTTTTTCCTAACTAAAATGAGTCGATTTTTTTGTCAAAAGAAAGAATCGCAAAAACAATTGGTTTACTTAAAAAGATTAAAATTACAGTGAAAAAAAGTTTAATATAGGCCTACTGTTACTAAAAAATAATGCAGTTCCATATAGGCTTTCACCTGGTATTTGAACATGAAAACATGGATTCCAATTAACAAAAGGGTGTAAAAACCGCAACAATGGGTTATGATTTCCCTTGTGTTCATTTTATTCAGGGTACTCTTGGTGAATGATCGTCAACCTAAATGGGGTTTACAAATAATTTTACTAACATTATGATACTATTGTTAGTTACTATCGTTTTTGTCAATGAGAGTGTAAATAAAATAAAAAAATCATAGTGTTGTTAAAGGTAAGCGGAAATAGTGTTGAGGTTTTTATTTTTTTGGCTATGTAACTTAATTCGTTGTCAAGAATGTTTAGCCAGTTTTTGACATAATGGTTTATACCTTGCAATTGTTAATAAAGATTTATTCATCAACCTTCTTACCAAACTCATATATGTTAACGATGAGTTGTGTCTGTTATAAAAATAGATTCTGTGTAGAATCAAATCAGCATTCTATAGACATAAATACATTAATTCAATCAAATTCTCTGATACTAAAGTATTGAGCCTATAAAAACCAAGATATACAAAATATTGTATTTATAAGCTTTATTAATTGGAAATTCTTGTTCTTGTTAGTTTCAATGATGATGTGTTTTCTACTATTTAAAATCCATATATGCCAGGACAAAACCGTTAAAAAAGAATATATAGAGCATTGCACCTTTCCTTTGTTATAACACAAAATTGTATAAACGGTACCATGTTATTACTAGAGTTGAGGGGTGTAAGTATGGCCGTCGTATAACCTATAAAAACTACAGTGCTGTTATCGTAAATCATATAATGTATAACTAAACAAATTATGATGCACATTTACTTTTATGCGAAATTAGGTTAGCTATTTTTTGGTATTTTTATTGGTGGTCGTACTGTAACTGTTATAGAACTGAGATTACTTTAAATTGATTTCAAAACAATTTGGAATGTCAGATTAAAGTATTTAATAGTAATTGTATTAAACAAACTGGACCAAATCAGTAAAAAGAATAAAAAAAGTATCATAAGTAAAAGTCAAAAGTAATATTAAATTTAGGTAGGAGCACACTTCTCGTAGGTGTGAGACAGCTTGTCTTAATCGCACCTCAGCAGACAGACGCCACACGCGAGAAAACTTTCCTGTGAACTCCTCTCCAACTAAAACGTTTAAAATCATTACCCTCTCTTAAACAATTTATGTTGCTTTTCACATAATAATATTTGCAATTTTATACCACGAAGAATATACTTTTATCTACAGTTCGTCCGAGCATTTTTTTTATTTCAAGCAAAACTATATTAAGTACAGAATTCAAATGGATTTTCGGTAAATAAAGCTCCACCTTACTCAATGTTTACTTCGATCAATTGATTTCCACAGCATAAATGAGAAATAATATAAGCAGTCTTTGAGGATAGTTAAGCACATACAACTTCACTATTCAATTAATATCTATTTTGTAATATCGTTATTTTAAGCTTCCCATGTTATGTTATTTTTAAGTAATTTTATGCAAATGCAGGTATGTTTTATATTTTAAACATACAAACAAGAGGTATCAAAGCCTATGTGAATGTTGGAGAGAGAAACAGTAAAATGTAGCTACAAATCCCACCACATGTGTCCGCTATCCCTCAACCGACCACAAACAACAGCTGTATATGAACATCTACATGGTACAAACCACACCGTGTAGCTACAAATCCCACCACATGTGTCCGCTATCCCTCAACTGACCTCAAACAACAGCTGTATATGAACATCTACATGGTACAAACCACACCGTGTAGCTACAAATCCCACCACATGTGTCCGCTATCCCTCAACTGACCGCAAACAACAGCTGTATATGAACATCTACATGGTACAAACCACACCGTGTAGCTACAAATCCCACCACATGTGTCCGCTATCCCTCAACTGACCACAAACAACAGCTGTATATGAACATTTACAATACGCCGGGCTCTTGTTTGAGCAATATTGTATTTTGAGATACAAAAATTGTTTTACAAAAATAATACAAAATATCAAAAAACCTATACGTCTAATTGCAAACTTTAAAAAAATATGACAGAAGAATTCCATCATCACAGTTTTAATGTTTTTACTAACATGCTTTCAAAACGAAATGATTTTGTTTACTAAACATAACTTTAAAATATAAAACTAGATCATAAATACGATACAAATAAAGTAATGATGTTGTGCAGTCATTACTTTGCTGTTATTATAGTTTTTACCTGATTTTAATTTAATAAAATAAATTATGTGGTATTAAATATATAGATAATAAATAACCAAATATTTAACAGTTATTCACAGTCAATCTGGTTTTAATATTACTATATTCAAATTTACCTACGTGTGCTTAATATGATTACTTTATAGGAATGTTCTTGTGTGGTTGGTTTTTACGTTCTAATGTTTTATTTAACTTGACAAAACTAAATTGTTATAGGGTTTCATTGATCAATAAACCTTCAAACCATATTTTACTACATTAATTTGAATAAGGAGTACAACGATCCTTTAATTGTAAAACATGGAATACCCTTAGAAAAGAGAATACATACAAATATTTCATTTAACCCTACTTAACTGCATATTCTAACGTATTTATCCTAATATCGTGTATATTAAGATTAATATCTTTAGTATTGGTCAAATGGATCGTATAATTATGAGTCTGAGGTAGAGGCCAGCTGAAGCTTTCTGTTGAATTTTATAAAGCTACAACTTATGTTATGTGATAAACAATTCCGGGCTAGAACTAGCGTCCTATGGTGTGAAGTTGGCCATAAAAAAGCTATAAATGTTAAACGTATGTTGAATTAATCATTTTGAAACTGCTAAATCAAAGAAGCAGTTTATACAATCAAACCAAAATTAAAATAAAAACAACATAGGGAGGTACAAAGTAAGGTATTAAATTGGGAGCGTTCTTTTAAAACAATTGTGACAATGTGGACCTGCAACTAAATGTCCGCTTGTTTTAACTGACATTATTGTTCTACATATTCACTCAGTGCAGCTGAGAACTTCTTTGTGTTGTAATTTAATTGTCTCACTCTGTGTTAATTTAACACGTTTCTGTACAAGTTAATACAACTTAGACATGGTAACTCGCACGTATATGTAAGTGCAACATCTATTAGCCTATTTCTAACCCTCTTGTGTCTAATGTTAAGTGGTTAGCTTGTCAAAACCAGTTTAATCTTTAAAATATACGCATGTCTGTATGAATTTGTATTAGAATTATTGTACTTGGTATTTGTCTAATGATTAGCTTAATTTATATATTGAAATGTTTTCCTGGTATTATTTGCGGTAAGATATACTGTTTCTGTATGAAAGTTTACATAGACATACCGTACTTTATTATTGTAATTTCATAAACACGTTTTCCCATCTGAAATATGCTTGCCGACAAGTATCGCATAGTTGTACAACCTCAATAAACATATTCATATGTTATGAGCTACTTTTTCTATAATGACGGAAAATCTTCATAACGAATACCATATGTCAAATATGTCCTTGTTGCAAAATAAAATTCGTTAACAATGACTGGTATATAAGCAAAATTTCACACGTTTTTCTAAATATACCAAACCACATACGTTGAAAATCATATCTTTATGATATATGTGTAACTTTTAAATATTATTCTTTTTGATCAGTTTGAAATTTTCTTTTGAATTTTGTAGAATATATCCAAATTGAAACTGAATGTATCAACTACTACTACTATCCAAATAGATGTATATACAATTTTAAGATAAAAAAGAAAAGAAAAAACATTTACTTACTGATTAATGATTTGAGTGCACACAAGAGATTTTTTTGAATGTGATTCAAACTTTTTTGCTTGGGTAGTCTAGTTATCATAATAAGATATTTTGTTTGTAAACTCAAGCAAAATGTTTCCATCGTAATTTGTTCCAGTTTTTGTGGGGAAATAATTAATGGCAGCTGTTGTTCGTTGATCTTAAAGTAAATATATTGTGTAAAATAAATTTGTTGACTATTACATTAAATAAACGGGATTGGATATTTAAAACCTTACAGCAATATTATATTTATTGAGACCTACGGCTAAGATAAAGGATATACATTAAGTCTTGTATGTTTTGAAATTTGCTCTAACAAAATTTTAACTGATAAATAGAGACGTGTGAAAACTAGAACTTTCGAAAAAGGAAGTTATCGACACTTTTTACTATACATTACACACTCAAATACATTACATACATTGCATACTCCACAGTAAAATATGAAAACATTCACGGAGGAAGGACATGGTGACAATCTAAGAGTGTCTGAATGTAACATCAGTATAGCTGGATTTAATATTTGATTTATAGTAAAAAAAATCACATTTCACACTGCATGTAGTCAATAATATTTGAAAATTGAGCTCCACCCTTTTGTAGCAGCACAGTTGTGTTTGGCTATGCTTATAACGTTTGAAGAAATCTAATATGTCATATCTGTACAAAAAAGACATACTTATTTTTCTAGTTTTCAACGTTCAATCCTTTTAAAGAAGGGTTTTCATTATGAATGAATATCATGTTTTTTTTTTATTTGCTAAGTTTATTACTTTTCAAGTATTATCTTTCATTGCCATTTTATAATAAATTGTAAAAGGTAAAAAAACCTATTTAACGTTAGACGAACTATTTGATGATGCAAATTCTCATTATAAATACGAATAAAAAGTATTTTGTTTCAGTAAAGAACATATGATTTTACGTGGAACAAGATTACATTTCGGAAGGAATGCAGTTTCTACGGCAATATATCTTTATTGGACGAAGTCTTTGTGTCTTAACAAAAGAGATGAATCCTTTGTAAAATACGGTTATATTGAACAAACCTGGAACCCTGCGGGATGTTCTTCAATCCAAACGGTATTTGTTGCAAAAGGGTTGATTAATTAATAACTACACTTACGGTTATCTTATAAACAATAATAGCTGTTAACAATAATAACAATAATAACTGTGGTCGACGCACAAGCTCGCTGTCCATGTCGGCTTTTTCGTTATAAATATGTACCCTTTGTTAAACATAGATGTACTGGTAATGCAAAGGTTAATTTTATTTTATTTTATTAGCAAATTTTAAGCTTATGTTTTTTTCTTTAAATATTTGTGTACAGATTCTGTAAGTACTTTGTTGGAATAAAAATATAATTCATTTATTCCCTTATTCATTTGTATAATTTAGTTATTAAGTTTCGACCAATGATGTAGTGAAATGCGATGGCCTTCTTAAATTTGTTTGGCAAACAAATAAAAAATAGAAAACTGGAGCCATATTTACATTACATTTTTGTACTTTACAACCTTTAAAATGAATCTTAATAATGCATAAGCAAAATTAATTAAATGCGGAGATAGAAATGTCATATTGAGTCCCTATTTAAAATATCAGAACTAATGTATTGCACTTATGGATTGGCAAACACAAAAATAAAATCCCAACACTAACAACATTCTGATAACAATTACTGTCAAAAAGTTTTAAATAACTGATTATGAAAAAACCTCTTTTATACGGCTGTTCCAACATTGCTGTGACTAAAGAGAATGATCAAACTAAGATGAGACTTTTTCCATTAGTGGGCAAAAAGATATAGTAGCAAATAAAAAACTGTGCTAATTCGCAATCCGTCACGTTTAAAGTATACAACATCGTTTTATAAATCTATTTATAAATGCACTCGATGAAATCTCACACTTTGAATGTGAGTGATGCATATTATGTTTGGTAAAGAAAAATCACTAAAATAATAAACTATCAAAATTCTTATTAAGGTTTTAGAAAGCCTAACGGCATATTCATCCTGACAATAAACAGTGTTCCAAAGATAAGGAATTTAATTAAAACTCCTGAATAACTAAAAGAAAATTATTTTCTCAGTGTATTCTTTATGAACTTGTTTAAAAATATTAAAATAGTATTGTTTGGATTGTGCAATAACATATTACATTTAATATTTTTTTAAATTGTCTTTTTTAGTAACCTGTTTAATGTCTCCATATTTACTATTTTGAATTCTAAATCTTCTATAATCTTCAACTATTTCTCAAAAACCTTTTATTCAGCCTACTTTATTATTTTGTCTATATACAATCAGATAAAATTTCAAATGACTCGCGATGAAGACGATTGTTAAAAGTCATATATTAAAAACAAATAGTAGTTCGGCTTAAAGTAAAAAAACAAAAATATACTAAACACTATACAAAAGAACAACCGATATATGCATAATATGCATTCGATTGTTTCGAAAGACAAACTTTATAGACAGTAAGACAAAATTGGAATTATTATTGCTGAAAAGAATGATATACGTGGCAAATTACACATATTCTAATACGACCTCTTTAACAAGTCTAAGGTGTAAATCTGCTGGTGAACGCCACTTAAGAAGATTACATTGTTCTTGTCAGCGTTGAGTTGGCTGAATTCGTTGTGGTGACAGTCCAGTTGTGTGTTACCATTTTTTAAAAGTTTTATTCTTCGGTTGTTGTGCTTTGGGTGGAATTCTTTGAAGACACAGTTGTGGCAAAAGCTCCAACTACCACTTTTTTATTTTTTATATTCGTCATAAAATGGAAAGTGTTCATTTACAATTTGTGTAATAGCTTTATATTTTTCTTTTTCTATCCCCTTTTGAAGAACTTAATTATATTACATTACCTTTGTTGTTGTAGCACGTAGTTGTTGATTCAACCCACATCTTACTTACTCCTAAGCTACTAGGTATCTTAGATATAATAATTGTACCAATATAGGTAACGAAAATGGTATATTTCAAAACAAAAACACTGTTTTTAAATGTATTTCATGAGTGATCTTCGATAATTTATGGCGGTCAGCTATATTTTAAACCTGTTGTAAACATAAGCTTATCCATAAGCACGCCCCATTACCTCTTCGTCCATGATAATTTGGATTAAACGCAACACGTTTGCACATCACAAAGGTTAATAAATCTAGAAGGAATAATAATTCAATTCAAATCTAATTCTAAATTAATTTTTATTATACTGTATCTACTCAAACACCCCTGACTTTACACGCTACCTTCAAAGATGTTCTTGTGAACTTCTCAATAGTTATTGAGCAGATGTGAGTAGTTATTGAGCACTTGCTCAAACCTCCATAAAAACTAAAGTTTAACTAGTCGTATTAACTACACACTACCTACTTATCCTGCTCATATGCCCAATAGAATTAATAGTTTGAACTTTTATTTTATCCTAAAGCTAATACAAAGTTTTATGAAACTTTCACTACATGCCCAACTTCCTCTATCTTCCAATGATATAATGATATAATACTTTTCGCTCAAACTTTTGTTGTGTTGGTAAAATATTTCACAGTAAACTTCAAAAAGTCTTGTAATGTCATTAACAACTGTTTATGTTTATTAAACCTCCAATGATTACAAAAAGTATAACTAAGTACACAATATTTATTTATACGATTATTAAAATAAAAAAATCTAATTATGAAATAAATCTTACTTTATATCCACTTACTGTGGCCGATAAAAACATAACGTAATATAGGTATTTACTGAGGGATATTCAACGGAAACACTATAATAATGCATGAACAAGAAAAACTATTTATACAAATACATATGAAAAGCTCGATTCACCAATAGTTTTAAATTAATGGAGAAATTACAAATTGTCTATAAGTAAAAAAAAAACTTGCTAGTTGTTAAATAATGGTAATTAAGTAAGAAATATAACATTCATTTAAAAACGTTATCATTAAAAGTTAGGAGAACATTTTTGAAATAAACTAAAACACAATGTACAGTGTTAAATATCAAATTACACCACAGTATGTTTGCAGCCAGAGTTAACGGCACGAGTTTATGTTGTGTTTTATGGAGCCACAACTCTACAAGACTACGAGGGAATTAGGAAGTCGGCGATACAAGAGGGCTAGAGCGAATTTTCTTGTATTTTGTAGCCTACGTTATGACACTTTAATGTCCATATTGGCTAAAAAACACACAGTCATCTACCATTACAGATTAAACCATTTCTACACCTATAATAACATAGGTTAGAATCTAATTGATTTAGATATATACATTATTGAGCATTCAAAAGTCTTATTTTAATTAAAATATAAAAATAAAAATAATACGTTGTAATAATAAACAATTCCAAAATATCCTTATGACACCTTATCTTAATGGTAGAGTGACGCGTCAATATTAAAAGAAAGAAAAAAAAATCTATGACTGAATAATTATTGTTCTCAATATATCTACGTTCATAAATCCGATACATTCCTTTTTGTAAAATATACTTTGTATTTTTAATTGTTTGTTGACATTAATATAATATAAAAGAAACATTCATACATGTATTAGTCCCAATATATCGTGTGAATAAAAAGGAAGCCAAGCTTACGTTTAAACGATTTTTCGTATTTTTATGTAATACAAGATGAGAGCCTTTGAAAGCTAAGAGCAATTATATTGTTCCAAGGCAGTTAATTTCAGCGGCAACGAAAATATGATAGCGTTATAATTTAATATTGCACTTTGTAATTTACCTGTTGTGGGTTTAAAGCGTTTTCAGCATATTTCAACTACAAAGTAAGGAAAGTATTTTTTTTAACAGTCTTTTCTAAAACGCTTTATGAAATTGATTATAAATTATATTTTAAATTTATAAATAAGTAGAGGTTTAAATTAACATTGGATATTTAACATAAAAACTACTTGAATCATATTTTTATAACGTGTATTCTCTCTTCATGTTTAGTATAAATACATTTGTTGATTGTTATGCATTGTCTAAATTAATTTTTACCATAATGAATGCTGTTTCGTTATTTTTCCATTCAACCAAAACTGATTTTTTTTATAAAATTACTTGCAAATAATGCTCCGAAATACTAGAGAATATTAAAAAAAGATATTTGAGAAGCAATGTTACAGTGATGGTCTGAAATTATGCTACGTGCATTGGATTTTGAAAAATAAGTTGTACTTTGTTTCTTCTAACCTATACATGTTTGAATCTATTTTTTAAATTAATAACGATAGGTAGGCCTACTATTTTTTATTTAACAATCAATCAATGAAATTATCCTTTATTCGTTTTGTACACATATACTAGGCTAATATAATTTTAGTTTTTTTGTACGAACCATTAGAGTCTCGTTTTGAGTTTTCCATATGCTTTATTATTATTTATTGATGTTTCTATTAAATAGTACACCAACAATAACAATTTCACAAGATAATTGCGTGCAAATACACAGGTGCCTCAAGTAGTTTCACTTATAAATCGGTAAATAAATAAATATATACCCGTGTACACTGCATGTTCTCCATATTTAAGGTAAATATAAATGAAGAGCAGGTCTTAAATAAAATTATAAACTGAACAGGTTGAGAAGGCACGGCCAGCAGACAGCGTTTAATGTTTCCGGCGGAAGTTCGCAGCGCTATCTTCAGTCACCGGAACTGCTTAAACAGCTTCTTGAAATGTCATGAAAATTTAAATAACAATTTGCCAAGTAGTTAAAAATTAAATTTTTCATGTCATCCTAATATTTTAACACATTTTCAACTCCATTAATGTAGACTTAACCAAATCAAGTAGCATTTATAAACTACTCAACCCCGCTGGTATATAGGCTCACAGTATTTAATTATTTATTTTCTCTTATTCACTTGAGGAACCAAACTATTTACATTGCTCTATGCTAAACTGAATCATATCTTAATACGCGTTTTATATAACACTGCCAGAATACGATAATTTTTAAATCCTTGTATCCATTAATTGTAGTTGGATTGTATTGTACACTTACTCAAGAGGCATAAATGAATCCTTCGGCACTGAATGATTATAGCATTTTGACATACAAGTTGTGCTCTTTTTAGTTTAAATTTTTCATTTGTTTGTTGCTTCAAAATACAAATGAAAAGTTTTACTTTGGTGAAACATTCTGCTTATATGATAAATTAAGTGTTTAAATACTTTAAATAAGTAAAACTAGGCTAGAGATGAATTATGTTAAGAATAAAAGACGGTATACTTTAATGTACAATTATCTTCTCAAAGTCTAAAGGTACTAAACCAAAACAAATTGGAAAGAAAGCATTTATTTCACTCAATTAATCAGAAATTAATAAGGTGGATTGGTTTTAGTATAAGAATTGACTATACATACTTCAAACGTTATGTTTAGTAGACTAAAAGGGAACGTAAACATTTCATTTTAATAGACCTATCACTCATATACTCTCACACTTGAAATTTTTCCATTAATCTATATATATAAAAGGCAAAGCCCTCACTGACTGACTCACTCACTCACTCACTCACTCACTCATCACTAATTCTCCCACTTCCCACTTACCTAGGAGGCTGAAATTCGGTACACTGATTCTTTGGGCATTAAATAGGAAAACTAAGTAGTTTTTATTCTGATCGGACTCTCGTGGCTCTGGAGTTTCCCATGTTAACCTAATGAGTACTCCTATTTAAATGGAATTAATGAATCATGACAGCTGTTTCAATTAAACAAGTTGGTTCTGTTCTATGATGTTAAATAGCATTAAAGTTACAAGGATTACAAACAGAGTGCAGCGCTATTATTTTTTTTTATATTTGACAACAGCTAATTTGAAACCAAAAGTTGAGTGAGCTTAGCGAACGAACTTCAACCCGGAGGCGAGGCAGCATAGCGAACGAGCTAACCTGAAGCACAGAAAACGTACTACTATAATATACCATGCAATAGCATAGCAACGCTGGTGGCGCTACCTATGGATTGACAGGCAAAGCTCTCTCAAACCGCTTGATGCTTATTACCATGCGGTTGGCATTCTGGGTTGTAGTAGTACGTTTTCTGTGCCTGAAGGCAAGTGAGTGCAGCGAACGAGCTCCAACCGTAAAGGTGAGTGAGCGTAGCGAACG
>NW_026543648.1:0-20680 GCF_028750875.1 Macrosteles quadrilineatus
GCTCACGATGCCATAACCATACTGGCATGCACTCGCACAAAACACTTCCACACACACAGTCTTATGTATCCTGGAGACTGATCGACTCTGCTCGACGACCGTGGCTGCCACTGCGATGCATCGCCGTTTAGTGACGCTCCATTGGTTTCAGAAGTAGCATCAGCAACAGCAGCAGCATCAGTTTGTCCTTATCAGTAGCACCGGATGCTCCGTTCACCGGACAACAGTGCGAAAGAAGAGACCGATCTCTGGACACACCACAGGCAGACTGCCAGGGCAAAAATCTAAACTGTAGCCTCGACGACCGAGGAGCGAGTGAGCGCAGTGCATCGATTCGTGACCAAAAGTTGACCTGAAGCATCAGCAGTGACACTGAAACAAAAGAGACAAAAGCAGAAACAAAGACAAACCGACCGTCTGACTGTTTGGCTGTCATTTTTTTGTCCCTTCCTTTTCTTCGTTGCCGTTGTGGTAAGCAAATTTTCCCGCTCATTTTTTTGTCCCTTCCTTTTCTTCGTTGCCGTTGTGGTAAGCAAATTTTCCCGCATCATAAAAACGATGTTGTTTGGAAAGTGAAAGTAAGAAAGAAGGAAGAAGCTTATCAAAATACTGATGATGAAACAATGTACATGGCTGTAAAAAGTGTATGAGTAAAAGTGTGCGCCCGTGAACAAGTGAAAGGGAAAAAAGTCAGTGTGATTCCTTTGGCAAACAACAGAGAGCGGACAATCAATTAAAGATTGTGCTGGTTGCATCATCAAACAGCAAAACAAAAAGGCATTTTTCCTGTTTCACTTTGTAAATGCGGCAAAATCAAAATGAAATGGCTAAGCAGAAGCTCAGCACTTCTCAGGAGTGGACATTTAACTCGATTGTCGGTAATGCTCATAGTTGACAGTGGTGCTTTGGTGCTGATGATGCTGATAAACAAAAAGCTACCACATGAGCATAAAGTGGGCCAGCTAGAGTTGGCAAGAATAGAGGACTGCACACGTTGACACTGTTTGCCATCAGCTTCACTGATGCCATCCGGCTGCCTTACATGCGTCAAGATTAGCCTCAGTTGTTGCCGTTGTTGCAGTGTGCCTGCCACAAGCTAAAATACACAATAACAAACTGTCGTAGCAGTCGTTGTCAATGCGGTTACTGGAAATGAGGGAAGGGGAGGTAGTGACTGCTGCACGACCAAAAGTGCTAGGCAAAGATAGAGGCACGTACACTGCCAAACTCACAGGTAGTGAATGAGCAGAGAGAGAGAGAGGAACTAGAGAAGTACTCGGGAGGACCGACGTGTGCTTCACGGACCGTGTGACAAGGACAATGTCCGATGAAGGCCTGGCAAGGTCGAGTGACTGTTGGTCACAGAAAGGCAGACAGACAAACAGGCACAATCACACTGGTCAAAAGTGGACAAAGCTGCCTGAATGAACAGTAGGAAAGCAAGTGAAGCGATGCACTACACTTTCAGGTGAAGGAGAGAGAGAGAGCAAAAACGAGACTACCCACGGAGTGACTAATTAGCAAATAAAAGCGACGGCGGCAAATAAACAGTGAGAGAAGGAGAGGGAGAAAGAGAGTGGACGAAAAGGGCTCGACGTGTTTTGAGCACTGACTGAACAAACGCAAATAAAACAATTTGGCAGATTGTGCAAGCAGGACTGGTGGTGGTGGTCAGTGGTACAAAGTGGTTTCACCAAATGACCAAGATCGGTCAGACCCTTTTTTTCAGAGGCAAACAGTGCAGACGACCGTCATCTGTCTGAATTGGAAGATGAACTTAGAGTTTGAGGGAGACAAACAGTGCAGACAAAGTAATAGTAGTTGTAGTGAAAGTGGAGCTGGTTTGTCGCTAGCACCAGCCAGGGCTAATGAGCTGAGAGGCCAATTTAGCCTGGTAGGCGATGTAGCACTGATGTCACCTCGAGCTGAACAGCAGACTCAGACAAAGAGAAAGTCAAGCAAGCAGTCCAGTGAGGCACAACCAGAAAGAGGTGCATTAATTATGCAGCACCCAAGCAAACTGGGGGCGGTCAATGCGCTTTCCTTCTCTGAACATTTAATACTCGGTGTAGTGCACTTGAAAGGTGGCCATTTGGTCACCAGTGTAGTGAGAGTTTGCATTGTTTGTTTCTTTTTCTTATTGTCCACTGGTCCATCTGCTGTGCTGTGATCAACAATTGTCCACACAAACACACACACACACACACACACACACTGAAACACGTACAAGCGAACCCATTTATCCAAGTGGGCTCGTCTTCTCAAAGATTCACTGCCTGGACAGCAGTTAAATTGCCTTTGTTTGGCTTCATTACAACATGGCAAACGTTGAGAGAAAAGAGTGGGGAGATTTGCAACAGCAGCACTGTCTCTAATGGCAATTACACGGACAAGATGTGCCTGTGTAGTGTTCACAGTGCAGAGTGTGGGTAGTAGTGAGACGCCAAGACAGAGAGACTGCCAGTGCTCTGATTGTGCTTTGTTTAGAGCTCAAAAAACACCTTAAACTTCTTATCCCGCTGCTGCTGTCTTCCTTGATGACACTAGCTCAACTTTTACTAAGGTTCGTCTTCATCAGAAAGTGAAGTGCCTGGTGTGCTGGCGTAGAAGGGCAGATGAGCAAAGCAGCCAGTTTGGAAGTGCTGTTGCTGTTGTTAGTTGTGGTGGTGGTGGCAGTTTAATTAGCGACGTGGCCAAGTTGTAGTGCCGACTGCTGTTGAGAGAATCTCGGTGTGTGTGTGACAATTAGCCATCATATAATCCTATGGTAGTGCCTCAACCTCGTCCGTGTCTGCAGGCACACCACACACTGACAGCTGTCAGAGTTTGCTGAGCCAAAGTTAGAGAGTCTCTATTCAGGCGTTTGTCTTCCCTAAATGAATACTCGTCTCCATTTCAGCGTCGCCACCTCAGCAAGTGTCATTGTCACCATGTGCATTGCAAACAATGATGCCAGAATTGAAGCAGACAAAATTCAAAAGAGAGCAAGACAGAAAGGGAGACCGTTGAATTGAAGAGAAACAGACATTAGTGTCATTAGCATCACTTCTGCGACGCAATTCTCTCAATTTTAGAGTGAAAGTAGTATTTGCGACGATCACACAAGTCGACAGTTGAGTGCGCAACTTCAACATTCAACTTTCCCTTTGGCATCGTTCTCATTCTCACTGAATGGCAGCATCCCGGCAGATCAACAGACTGGCTCACACACAGTCTTCACTGGCACAACTATTAACTAATTGAGTTGAAAGCTTAGCTCGGTGTTTGTGTCAATTTGCCCCCTCTTTTACAGGAGGGTGAGAGCTGTGAGAACAAAAAAACGTAAGTAAGCACGAAGAGAAGTGCAAGTGCAAATTATAACAACGATTGAGTCGATTGATGGAGAAAGTGAGCTGGGGACAGGATGCTCGAACAGGGAACAGTGGGAAGGAAAAATGGGGAAGCTGAAGATAGAGAAAAGGAAAAAGAAAAAAAGGACATTGGCGGTAACTGGCAAACTGTAATGGCAGCAGTGGCAACTGTGACCAAAGTGGCCAACAGTGGATACAGCGCAACAAGACAGCAGCGCTAGTGCTGGCAAATAGTGCTGTGCTAATGATTAATTGGCCTTCGATGACAAACGCAAGCGAGGGAAAGGGAAAACAGTGAAAAAGAAAAAGACGGTTGTGGTGATGATGGTCCAATCGAAGAAAATAGGCGGAGAAAGAGGCACAGAAAACGGCCATAATAGTTAGCAATAATGGCACCAAAGAGTGAAAATGATAGAAATGAGGAAAAGAAAAAGAAGAAAGATCCCATCGTCGTCTAATCGACACTGAGATGATACTCCCTATCTGCCTGTCTGCCTGTGCTAGCACAGCTAGCCACTAAACATGACAGCAATGGCAGTGGTGCTTATCAAATTGTGCACACTCATCGGTCAAAAATGGAAACATGTCCATCTTTCAGCAGTGGTACAGTCAGACAGACAGATAGACAAGTCGTGGGGTGCAGGAAGTGTCACGCAGTTGCACTGCAAGAACGAAGAGGAGGGAAAAAGAGAGAGAAAAGGAAGGAAGACTGCAGTGGCAACAGCGGCGAATCGGCCTTGGGGACACAGCTTGTCGGCCCATGGACAAACTGGCTGCCTTACTAACTGATAGTTTTAGGCCTTAGGAGAGAGAACAGGGAGAGAGAGAGAGAGAGATAACCAACGATTATTGCTTTCCTGGAAGAGATGAAAGCACAGACAAAATAAGCACAGCTTGCAACTGTAAATTCCAGTACTAATGAAACACCGAAGATACGACGACTGTAACGGTTGGCACAAGTGTAGCTGACAAATTAGTGCCACAAAGCCTAGCGACAGCAGCAGAAGCAGTAGCAATATCATTGAAACTGGGAGAAAGAAACACAGAGCATTGAGCCAGTGCAGTTGAGCAGTGTCATTTTGGAAAAAAAGAAAAAGATTGTTGTACAGAAACTGTCGACGACCAGAAAGCTGTCATCAGGAGCAGTGACTCTTCCAACCAGCAGCCAACTAACTAACTAACTAACTGCTAACTAACTACCAGCAGTGTAATGGGCATTAGCTTGCTAGTGCGGCTTCCACTGCACTGCACTCGAACACTCTTATCATACTCTATCAAGGCAATTGTCAATGTGACTGGGCTGCTCTTGATGATGATGATTTTTTGTGTTTTTTGTCGCCGTCAAAATATATTTTTTTCTGCCGAAAACTGAGACAACTCTCCAAATCTCTTCAATGCACACAGTCGACAATTGTTCAAAAGTTGTGAAATTTTTGCCAGTCTGCTGAACAGAAGAAAAGCAACCGGCACACAATCCCCTCTTCCTTTCGCTCCCCATTATCCTCTCTTAATTGTTCACTCTTCAACTGAGCAGAAAAAAAATTTAACTCAAATCAACGAACACACACACACAGACACACATGGTGAAAATGAGTGATGAAGGAAAGAAAAGCTTCCACCACCACCACCAACACTCTCTAACGGGTGGCAGCATTTGGTTGAAACAACAGAAAAAGACTCCCGAAAAAAGTCAAACTGCTAAAGGGGAAAGTGAGGGAAAGATGCAGCTGAAACCGAAGACAGATGGGATTGTGGAGGGAGGGGGGGGGCTAGCTTGCAAAACTGGCGGAGGATTTTAACTAGGAAAAAGAGAACTAGGAGACAGAACGACGACAAAATGGGTGATATATGCGCGATAATGGGTAGTAGGGGATGCTGGAGTGATGCTACTGCAGTCCCTTCATCAGCTTCTCTCTCTCTTCCAGGGAGCACCGAAGGGAACCGGGTGAAAATGAAAGAGAGGGAGTGAAAGACTGTTGACGGGCTGAACATAGACTGCACAGTAGCAGAAAATGCTAGTATGTGTCGTTAGAAGATGACAGAATGGTGGTGGTGATGCTGCTGCAGTGTGACATAACTCGTGGAAAGGGAATAAGTCAGTGAGTCGAATGAGGAGATGAAGAGGAAGAAGAAGGCAAAAAGAGCAGGCAGGCAGAAGGAAGAAAAAGAAAGCAAAGTGGTGCTAGCAGTCTAAATGGTGTGATGCAGTTTGCCGCCTGGAGTTGTGCGATTACAAAAATACTTACTGCAATTGTAATGAAACAGAGAGAAAGAGAATGCAGATGAACAGAAGAAGGCAAAGAAGAAGGATGCGGCAGTATTCAGAGAAGATGGCGACAGTGAACGGTTGCCTTGCCGGCCAATGTGTTGACAAAGTTTTGGCAAAAACAAAGGAAATGTGTAAGATACCAAGTTTTTTTGTCAATTGGTCGACGACAGAGTTTAAGTGAAGAAAATCAAAACTTGTCACGGTAAATCAACAGTGAAAGTTCTTCTCATTTCTTCGCACACAGTGGTTTGTCGTCAATTGAATGTAATCAAAAGAAGAGGCAGAGATGAGATGTCTGTCTTCAGATTGACAGCGGCAGTGAGAAGATGCGGGGGATGGAAAGAGTAAAAAAAGGAAAAGGGGAGAACAGTGTGTAGAGATTAATGCAGACGATTTGAAGCGACGGCGGCACACTGTGTGCTCAAAAAGAGTGATGCCACTCGTTGGTCGATGAGACAGTGCCGAGAACACAGCCGCTCTGTGACAAGGTTGGACAGTTTAAAAAATCAAGGCGGTTGGAAAAATGAAGGAGAAAAAGAAAAGAAGATGTTGAGGAGAAAAGTGACAGAAGGTAGTGGTGGTGATAGCGATGCTGAAGATGAATGAAGATGGAAGAGGTGAGTGAGGTACAAAAAATGTAAAGGAGTTTAAAAGGATAGAGAGAGGGGGACAAAAAGTGGAAAGTGGGATTACGATGTGGCGGCACGATAGAGTGACTCACAGACTTAACAGTTGACAGCTGGTGGTTGCCAGAATAAATGATAAAAGCAACTTTTTATAGTTAAAAAAGTGAAATTCAGATGAATAATGGTGGTGAAAAAAAGTGTTTTGTATTATAAAATCGAGCAACAGTTCAATACACAATTTTGTGGAGTTAAAAAAAGTTCAGAATTGGAACAAATAATATTTTGGCGCGTTGTTCTGGCTAATTTCAGTTAGTGTTTACGTCTCAGCAGTGAAACAGAAAAAGCAGTGTTTGTGCACTGAGGGTAAACACGTGTGTGACAGTGCACTGGGAAAGACAGTGTGACAAGAAGAGTAGAGAAGAAAAGCCCGCCAAATGCACACAGTGTCTTCTCTTCACTGGTCAAATCACTGATGATTTGAGAATTTGAATGTTCTTCTGGAGTCAGTGCAAGGAAAAGAGCTACAAGTGATCAGGAATGATGCTGCTGCTGCTGCTGATCTTAGTTCCTTCTTGTGTCAATTGCCAACGGACAATTCACAGCCTGGAGAGATCGATGCAGGCTCGCTAGGCCACACAGTGCACTCTAGTCGCTGATGCTGGGATCCACTGCTGCTGGTCGCAGAACACTACATACGACACACACACACGTTCACATTCACATTCACTTTGGCTGACACACGCAAAACGGGTCCCGACCGGCTCTTAGCTTACAGCAGCTCGATGCTCAGACAGAGAAACGACGTTCGTTTGCGCGCGCGCTCCAAACGATGACTGAACAGCAGCGACTGAGATGCAGTCGGTGAACGCTGTTCTGGCCAACGAATCCTCGTTTTCTCTCTTTTGTGGTAGTGATGGTCGGAGAAGTGGAAGAGCATAGGATAGGGAGAAGAGGGGGAATTGTGGCGGCAGTGCTGCAGTGGCCGTCTGGCGGCAAACAGACTGAGCAGTGCAGTGCTCTCTCACTCTCTCGCTGACTCTTCTGGAGAGAGGGGCAGACGTTCAAAGACGAGGCTTCCAGACGCAGACAGGGGAGAAGGATCAGCAAAGTGTGGTAGTCCTCCAACAACTACTGCAGCGTTCGGAACAGGGCAACTTTGCCGCAGTCAATGCTGCTGCTACTGCTGCTGCCACTGCCGATGATGATGTTGGCCAAACTGCAGAATGCGTGGTCTGCAGTACACTTCCGACCAGAAGAAGTGGGGACCCAGTGGCTGTTTGCTCTGCGCAGTGCTCTTTCTCTGGTACAGTCAGCAGCAGTAACTCAAGTTGAATGAACGCTGGCTGAACGCGTCCGAGCGCGCGGGACAAGGGGTTTTTCCTGCATCGATCCAAAATAATTCTTCGGTCACGACTGGTTCGGTGGGCAGGCAGGCAGACAGGCGCACTGTACCCGGTACAGAATTACCCAAATTGCCGGCAAGGATTGCAATGATAGGCACTGCAGTGCTCGTCTGGTTTTTCCTTGCTCGCTGCAGCAGTGCGATATATTCTTTATGGCTCGTTCCAACAGAAGACGATTTAGATGCACAGGCAGTGTGAGTGTGTGATTGCCCCTTGGCTAATGAGAATGAAAGCCCAGTATTTCCAAATACACATACTCAACTTTGGCACACTTTATTGCCCTTTCCACTGCTCGAGTGCCCTTACTTCTCTGCTTCAGTAGACTTTGGGACTTTATTGCCTTCTCTCTCTCTCTTTCTCTCTCTCACTAGTTCTTCTCCCCACTCCTGTGTCCAACCACAGCATGATGATCCTCATCATCATTATATGACCTTCTCTTTTCACTTTTTTTACCATTGTGTTCTAGTGTTCTGAAAACGAACAGCAATTGACACGTCATGACATCTCAGAGTATAGCGTTCTAGCGTGAGGACCTTTTAAACTTTAGGCCTGCTGAACCGATTTATACTCCGGTTTTTATCTTTCTTTTTAATTCAGAGAACTTTGATCCAGAGTTTTAGTGGTCGTCATTGACGCTGAGTCAAATATCCAAAATTCAAAAAGGCCTTTCCCCCCCCCCCCTGAATGCACATCCAAAGCAGTAGAGGAGGGGGTCATAGGTCAGGCGCGTGCTTGCATCAGTAATGGAAGCATTGAAATAGTGCATCGGATCAGCAGTGTTGCTGGAGCTAATGTTGCTGAAGCAGCATAAGCAGCATAAGCAGCAGCAGGCTTGGTCCACTGGGCCTGTCAAGTGAGTGCATATCCAGGGGATAGCTGGCAGTGCTGGCACTGCATGTCCTGACAACGTCTGCTCTCTTCCACTGCTGATTCAGCCTGGACACGTTCTTGGCATTCGACGCGTGTCGTGGCCTCGCCAGTCGCGGAAATCGATTGACTGTCGAGCGACAGTTTCAGAGCGATAGACCAAATTGAGACCAGTCTCTTTCTCTGTGCCTGTGCTTCTGTGTGTGTCATTTTACACTGGCCATTGACTTTGCAGTGTTTGCTGTTGCTGCTGCTGCACTGGGTAGCTGCAAAAAGAATAGCCAATCGATGGGACTTTCGATTGCTGTCAAGGAGCCAATTAAGCCGATAAGCAAGTCTGCTTGCCTGGCCTGTCACACGCACCAGAGTACAACAAGAGCGGTCTGGAAATCATTCTACATTGACGGTGTGTGATTGGATGAGATGTTGGTGCAGCAAATGCCACTTGTGTGTGTCAGCAATGGCGTTGCCATCGGTTGAGAATGCCAAGTGATCTGTGTGTCTTTGTTTGCCAGTTTGCTTGCTGGCACAGAAGACCAGAGAGCAAATGCGTTGAGTTGTTAGTTTTCAGCAGTCATTGGCAGGTCACATTATTAGTTTTAGTTGTAGAAGCAATGGCATCAGTATTGTCTGCGACTGCTTTTCAAATGCCGATGGCAACATCTTTCACTTCTCATCCCAATACTCCCCTCCTTTCCCCTTCAAATAAACATCCTCCTTTCATTCCTCCCCACCATCTCTTTCTTCTTCTTCTTTTCTTCATCTTCTTTTTTGATCGCCCCATTAGCGCCATTACCATTGACTGCTTCGATTGTTTTGTCTCATTACTGAGCGCTGAACAGCAGCAGCCGCTGTTGCACCAATTCTGGTGACGAATGGCCGTGAAGGGGAAAAGACAGGCAGCGGCAGCAGCACAGTGGCGCAGTTTGCACTGCACACTCACCCACTTTTAGGCAGAATCAGCTTCGGCAGCAGTTGGCAAACAGAAGGGCTATTAATAGTCTCAGTCCAATTGAGACATTGCCATGCACTCTGTTTCAACCAGTCACCACCATCTTAGAGGAGCCAGTGCCAGCATCACCACCACCATCACCGCTACCACCACGTCCCACTACCCATCAGCCAATTTGTCCTCGTCTTTGGGTTCAAGCCTACGACTACCCGAAAAACGACGACATTGACAAAACTAAACTGAACTGAACTGCAGTGAACTGCCGCAGTAGCGACATTTAAGTAACTGAGAGTGTAGAGCACTTTGGTTAATTGCCTACGTAGTGTCTAAAGAAGAAGCAACTACGACAAAAACAGCTGCAGCAGTTGCGGCAAACGCCGTTCAGCCGTCCGGCACTAATTCAGGCAATGCAAATTCTCCGACTCACTGAATCGACCGCTGGAGGTGACCAGAAAAAGACTAAATGTCTACTCTTGTCTTTTTTAAATAGTGGACTTAGCAAGCAAGTTCTGGCTCTTTGCAAGCATGCCAGCCTGCGTGTGCGGTGAAGTTGTACATAAAATGTAAAATAAGATTTGCGGACAGCTGGAGAAATAGTAAAGGAGGTAGAGCTGGATGCTAAATGGATAGATGTGGTAATTGGCAATGATGTGGCAGAAACGACTGCCCGAAAACTGCTTTCTGCTTTCTCTCCCTTCAGAATGCACTCAAATTGCCGGTATAGACCAGAATGGTGCAGCAAATGAAAGAAGATAAAGAAAAAGGTTCTTTTAGAATGAGGCGGAGTGAACATAACGAGGCAAACGCATACATACGCTCAAAGTAATCTCAAAGCTGTGAGCAATTCATAATTAAAGAAGTAGCACCATCGCACACGCACTATCCATCTACCGTCAATGAATCCCCAGAGTGAAAAAAGCTCATCGAGCGGGTTTCTTCCTTTTCTCTTTTGCTGTAGTAGCTGGTGTCATTTTCAATCAGCATCATGGCAGCGGCAGTTGAGTAAAGCAAACAGCTGTAGCAATTGCTGAAAAAGGGATGCTGGAAAAACAGCACTGCCAACCTGACAAGCAAAATTGTATGTGTCTGTGTGTGGCTCTAAAGCCTTTTTTCCCTGGATCGATGTTCTTTAGAAGCAGCTACTAAGCATTAACACCAGTTTTCGTTAGCTTCCCTTCTTCCTTCCCTTTCTCCGCCAGCTTGTTCCAGGCTTGTTGACTGATGTCGACATGGCAGATAATCACAGTTAGCCTTGCCTTTCTTTCTCGCCCGGTTTTGGTGGTAGTATAGTCATCATCCTCGTCCTCCATCCTCGTTTCATTGCTGAGTCCTCTTCCAAGCTCCTGTTCGTACTAATTGGCAATCCCGTGGCAATTGAGGGCGAGAAAGAGAGAGAGAGAGAGAGAGCAAGCATTCGTTGAGCTTGTTGTGAAGGAGAGCGAGTGTCTGTGGCAGCAGCACCACCGCATTACCATTGCTCTCTGTACTGCTGATGGCGGTGATGGCGGTGGTGGCCCAGTGGCATGCAAATGAGGCCTGCTAATTCGATTGTGCGACTACATTCTGCTTCTACTTTTGCGGTGTTGGTGGTATTAGTTGCTGTGTGTTGTGTTTTATTTTACTTTTTTCCTTTTCCACTAACTACGGGGCTCTGGTGGTAGATTCTGGTAGACCAGAATCGTAGATAGGGCCAATTGCAAGAGCAACAACAATGGCCATCAGCACGCGTCTGCTGGCGAGAATTCATCTTGGAACGCGAATCACGGACTTTACTTTCGCCCTCTCCCTCTCCCTTCTTCCTCTACCACTAATCGGCACTTTGGCGTCACCAGTCCGCGAGAGAATAGTTTGCTCGGGCAATCGATGGTGCAATCAGCACCAGTCAGGCAGGCGGGCAGGCATGCAGCCGGAGAACTCTTGCCAGCAAGAAAGACCGACAGACAAAGTGTGTATCACTTTTGCAATGGCAGCACATTTTCCGATGGCCGCCAACGCCGACGTAAGCCACCTCTCAGGCCACTAAATAAACAAACACTGAACGCTACTGCTGCTGTTGCTGCAAAGGCAGTCTGTAAAAGGAAAAGAGTTGGC
Organism: Macrosteles quadrilineatus; assembly: GCF_028750875.1. Taxonomy (NCBI): domain Eukaryota; kingdom Metazoa; phylum Arthropoda; class Insecta; order Hemiptera; family Cicadellidae; genus Macrosteles; species Macrosteles quadrilineatus. The sequence continues at coordinate 11,559 of NW_026543648.1, forward strand.
AATTGGCAAGAAAAAGGAGAGCAGGAATCGGAAACAAATCCGATTAATTGTATTTGAGAGGCCTCCGTTGGAGAGAACGAGATTGACACTTTGCTTGCCAATTATGCAGACAGCCTGTGAAAGACCTGTACTAGCAGCGTCCGTGCAATTTCAGCGGCAGCCAAGGCATGAGTTGTAAATCGGAAGCTGCTCAGTGGGTGAAGGCTGTAAAAGTTATGGCACTCCAATATGGACTGAACTTTAAAGAGAGGTCTCTAGCTTTGAACAAATAAAAAGTGCGACGCGTGGCTCAGACAGGCAATTAATGCTGATGCTGTTGCCGTTGATGCTGCTGCTGCAAAACTTAATCCTTGTGCACACTCTATCTAGAAAATGAGGACCAGATAGAATTGCCCTTTCAGAAGAAAGACAACTACTACCACTACTAATTTACATTGTAAATGTTTAAAATGCTGAAAAACGGGAAAAAAATTTATCCAAGCAATGCTCAATTGAGCCAGCCAGTTAGCGTTTCTGACAGACGGAATGAAAGAGAATAGAATAAAAAATTGCCGCGATTAGAGGATTCTTTATCCTATTATTTTTTGCATTTCATTTTTCACCATTCTACCGCATCATTTGAAGTACTCTCAAGCGTGCACAGACAGACACACACATTCAGACAGACAATTGTCACCGACATTCGATTGACGAGCCGTAAAAATGAGCCAGATCGTTGTGACGTGGACCGACTTTTCACTCGGAAAGGAGAGAGAAACAGAGTAAAAAGTGTGGATGGCACTCGTGAGGATGCAAATTAAAAAAATAAGAAAAAAGCACAATGTGAACATGCACAACCAACAAGCAAAAAAGAAAGCAAAAGAAGAAAGCCAAACATATGCAGCAGAAGCAAAGTGAACTGAAGTGCGTTCTTCCGTGCCTAGGCAGCACTCGGTGCCTCAACGACACTCCAACCAAAGGAGAAGGAGTGAGAGAGTGGGAAAAAAATAGAGATCGTCGAACCGGCCGGCTGCTGTGCACGTACCAAAGTGTGTGCACAGAGGCACCGTTTGGCCGGTCGAATTGCCATCATCACCAGAAGCAATAGCACTACCACCACCGCTGCGAAATTGAATTGAAATCATCATAATGTGCCCAAGCAAATAGAATGTGCTCTTCTTACTCTTCCACCCTGTCTACTCTGTCCCCTCAACTCGTGTAATGTCTGCTGAAAGCTGCTGCTTCTTCTGTCTGCGTTCCCTTTTCCTTTGCCAATCTTCTTTCCCCTCTTCTTCTGTACGTGACTTTGCTCATTACAATCGACATTAGACAGTGAGACGTTGCAGCGGACGCTAAGAATGACAAGCACCCAGTAGTGCACGCACCAGAAAAGGAGACTGCACTGCGGTGATTGCGATCCAATTACAAGCTGGCAAGCAAACACTGCACTCCTCTGTACAAACTCAATTCGCAGTAAAAGAGTGTGTGTGTGTGTCAGAGAGAGAACGTCACCAACATTGGACATCGACGTCGACAGACATCATGTCTACACTGTTTTCCTTATTGCACACGCTCAGGATGCCAATAATTAACGCCTCACAACAGCAAATCAATGTCGGAGGGCGACACTGGCCGTGGGTTCTCTTTCTACTTTTATCCGATTACCTTTCTCTCCTCATCGATTGCCAAGTGTCAATTGCTCTCTTCGACCGAAAGTAGAAAAAACTAAATGCCACCCATAGCTATAGTAGGCAGATCAATTGAACAGCAGTTGTATCAGAGAGCAGAACGGTAATTGGTGATTTTCCACAGTCCAAAACGCCACAAACAGCAGCCAGACACTAAAAAAGAAAAAAGATAAAAAATCGACAAACTTTTTTGCTACTTATCTTCTCGACAAAAAGCTAATGAACGACTAGTCTCAACTCTGCTTTAATTAACTTTCCACAGTTGTTGTCGGCTGTGACAAAAGTACCGCTTTTGCTCTTTTTTTCCGTAGATCAGTTGGCCAAAAAGCTCGTCTACTAAGCTTACCAGAGCTTCTGCATTTTTTTCTTTTTAATCAACTGTGTTGGCGACAAACGCTTGCCTATTAAATAAAAAAAGCATCGCTTTTTTGCTTTATGATAAAGTGCAACACCACTTCTTAAAAGGGTTCACTTTTTTTCCGGCGCGGCTGTTTCTAAATGGTAATCCCTCGGATTGTCTCGCCAACGAGCACTCCATTTCAATTAGCAGTAGAAAAGGAAAAAGATTCATGGCACAGAATTTGCGTTCAATCAATTATGGTGCTAAAGAGAACAATGTTGACATTTTCAGCAAACGTGGTCAACCGAGCTTCATTAGGAAGATCACAGACCAACTTTGGTAGTGGTAGTGGCGATTGTTTTGGTGTCACCATTGACTAGTCATCTGTGGAACTCATCTGGATTAGAAAAGAGCCATTTTCAACAAATGCGTGTGTGCTTACTGTCACGGGCTGGGGATAAACCGAACAGCAGCAGTACTGCACTGCTCTTTCCAATCTGCATCAGTCTAATGGTGTGGCCAAATTTGGCTCATCGTCAGGCAGTTCACTGTGCATTGGCACAAGTGTCGTCTTTCACATAGCCTTCTCTACTGCAGCAACAGCAGTGGTCCAATGTCCTCTCTGTGCCATTTCAGGGTTCACATTCATCGCTCGAGGTTGTGTCTTCTCCAAATGTGAATGTGCTTCTATGATCGCTGTCTGTCTGGCGCACAATTACCATCACCAACGGTAACACCATCCACAATGGGTTTCATCATCATATGCAAACGACGGTACTTTTTGCGCTTCCCAAAAAAAAAGAAAAACTGCACGGCACTTTTTTCTACCTTATGTCTGAGTCCTACGTCTGAGGCATCTGCTATCATACATCTTTCATTCACCTCTACATGATCTCCCTGGTCGTTATCCCGTATAACTGAATTATACATTGGCACAAAGTGGTAAATGGCACAAAACAGACCGAGCTGAACGCCATTCACACAATAAATTGGTTCATGACTCACTGTTGGCAAAGTTCACAGACAGACAGACAAACAAACAGTTGTTGGATCCCAATTGGCACTGCGGCTGATGAAGTGCCGCTAGAGCAGGCCAAGAAGAAAGGGCAGACAGACAAAAACAGACAAGCAGTCTGAATGGACCCGAGCAGGCAGGCTGACAGAGAAGGACAGACGCTAACTGTCCATTAGCAGCAGCAAATACATCCGGTCAAATATTCGAGCAATTTCCATGTGGATGCGCCAGTGCGAGCACAGTGCAGTGAGGCTTCACTTGAATTCACTTGCATTCAGAGCTGCCACCAAAAGCCACCATCGGCTTTATTGCCCCCGACAAACACACACACACAAACAGGGCAATGCAAAAAATGGTGAGCAATACTGAGCGTCAAGACCGTGGAACACAAAGAAAATAGCTCACAGCTCTTTCTCTGGAATGTTCGCCAATGAGTGTGTCTGTGTAGGTCGCAGTCGTGGGCAGTGAGCACCAATTCTGCTTCGGCCTTATTTACTCTCCTCCATTCTCTCAAATTCTCCTATTGCATTCTGTACGTCGTTTTTTGCTTCCTTTTCAGTCAGACACACTCAAAACAGCAGATATACCACGTCTAAAACGAGTGCGTGCGAATAAATTAAGATGACAGTAAAAGTGAAAGTGAAAATGATAGTGCTTCGATTAATTACGACACAAACGCACAAAAACGGCGACAAGGGACACCAAAAATGCTCACATACACACAACACTCTCTCCCTTTGACCGTCATCAATTTAATTTGCAGAATTGAGCAGCGAGTTCATAAGAAGGACAGCCAAAAAGTGAGACAGCTATCAGTGTTTCCCTGTGGCCTGGCAGTTTCAGTGTGCCTTTTAGTGGTCCTTTTAGTGGTAGTGAACAGAGTCAAGTTGGCAAATTAAATCAGAGGAAACACACAAACACTGCTAAGGAAATTGTCAACGACAAAAAGGGGGACAACGCAAAAAGAGAGAACCAGATAGTGCACAGGCAAATGAAGTTGCAGGAATCGATTGCCAAACGGCTAAACTCGTGGAAATGGCTACTACCACCACTACCATCAGCATTACGACTTTAACGACCTACGCTCGAAAAACTGGTACACTCAATAGAGTGAGCAATGGTGGGCCTGGGAGAGCAGGGGAACTAGGATGGCATTCAACTTTGCCCACGGCCTCCAGGGCTTCGGAGATAAAGAGAAAGACGCAGTAAGAAGTAGTTCAATGTCGAATGGAGAGTTCTCTGAAGAGGAGAGAACATCGAATTGAATGCTGCTGCCAGCCAAATGGCCAGTGCTCCTCAATGTGCTCTCTGAAGACTGCAATATTTTGTTTACCTAACCGACTGTCTGTGCTGTGCTGTGTTGATGCTGTTTACACAAGGCCACCATGACCATCGCACCATCTCTGGCCAGATGCTAGTCTCCAGCCTACACACACAAACACACAGTTGGGCCCCCAGTCTTTTTCAATTTGTGTGCCGTTGATGACGGCAATGATGCCTACAATGGCGATGCCAATGCCGATGATGATGTTCCACAGAAGTCTAGTACTGAGTAGATCTGACTCATGCGGCAGAAATGATAATCGAATTAGCAGTTTGAGCATAGAGAGGACCTCTACTGAGTTCTGGTAATCGATCATCCATCGAGCACACAAACATACACAGACTATTCAGTGGAAATGCAATGCAGGCACTCATGGCAGCACTAATGCAGCTCGTGCTAGAGAATGACAACAACAAGTGTCAGTTGAGAGAGAAACGACATGCACCGGCTCGCAGTTAAAAACAATCGTACAGTACTGGTATAGATGCACTGCAAACACACCGAAAAGAGGCAAAACAAAGCAACAGTGCCAATTGGCGTTTAGGCACGGCGACTGCATCAAGTCGCCTGATGTCCAGGATTATGTCAGCAAGGAGTGCTGATTCAAAAGAGCACGTTTTGGTTGCATTGCTCTTCTCTGCATTTTCAACGCAGTACAGCAAAACGGAAGTGTGAAATAAACATAAGCAGCGGTGAGTTTGATTAAACAGAAAAAAAGAGAAAATACAAGGCAACGGCAATTTTCAGGCAATCGTAAGGAAACTGGGACTTTGGCACCATATCAGCAACAACAGCAAAAACAATCTAAGCAAGATCAACTTACGAGTAAGCGAGAAATCGATTAAGGGCAATTGAAATAGAGAAAACTAAAAGGAAACTACCAAAGAAAAGGGGATTGTGAAATATGCGAGAGACAAGCTCTAGCGATAACAAAGGCAGCGGCAGTGTAAGGGCGTTTCAGCCTGACTCACTTTTCCACTGACAGCTGTGTGAGTCATTTTTCTACCAGATTATCAAAATAAGTGCTACAGTGATATTGAGTGTTAAATCAGATTGATTGTGAACAGTAATGCTGCTGCTGTTTAGATGCCAAATCTGGCTCGGGTCAACCTGAACTGCAACTGTAGCCGGGAGACTGTAGCTAGCTGCCTTGACTGATGCTGACGAGGATGACAATGATGATAAACTGTCCTTGGTTTCAGTTAGTTCTCCAGAGGTGAAGCAAGTCAATCGACGACAAGTGGGCAACAAGAGCAATCATAAATACCATTAATTGGCCACGCACTGCCTGGTGGTGTGCAGGAACACCAAAATGTGCTCCCTGTGGCCACCAATATTCAAGCGAAGAACACTGTCAACACTGCTAACAAGAACCATGCGTTACTGGTTAACCTATTCCCCAAACTGGTGAGTGTGCAAATGTGTGTTTGTGCATCCCAAAACTGCTTTTGCTGAAAAGGCAATTACACCACAAAGATGACACCAGCACAAGCAGGAGGAGACCAAACATCTTTCCTTCCCCACGGTCGTGTCGTATCTACGAGGGATGCTCGGTGAGCTAAATGCAGTCACTACATTGGCAATTTTTGCAGGCGCAGATTAATCAGAAGACACACACACACACATGCTCATCCCAGTATCATTCCCAAATCTGTGGCAACCACACCAGGAGGGGAGTGTGTGGATCAATCAAGGGAAAAGTAGAGAACCATCAGACAGACATTCCTCAATCACTTCGACATATCACAGCATCAGCAGCAGTACAGAGCAGACTGAGCATTCATGCCATCGTGCATCAGCGTCGAACACTGCGGGTCTGGTCGCAGTCGTTTGCAGATCATTAAGAAGAATCTCACAACCGAGATCTGGTTAGTGTAAACACGAATAGCACAGCAGAACAACCAGAACAGCCAGCCAGCTTGTGAGTTAGTGAGCTTCCTCTGTGACAGTACACGGTGAGGAGATTGCTGAGAGTGGCGCTGCCGCCGCCGTGTCGTGCACGTCGCAGGTCGAGGTTCAGGCGGCAATCGATTGCTGTCCCGGCAGCCTCCTAAACGGCCCATTGCCTGGGCGCCCTGTGTGTGTGTGTTTGTCGGTGCTGATTCGGTGATGGGCTCTCTCTCTCTCTCTCTCTCTCTCTCTCTCTCTCTCTCTCTCTCTCTCTCTCTCTCTCTCTCTTCAGTAGAATGTGCTACAAACTGTCTATCTCTTTTTCTCCCTGTGTGTGTTGTGTCTGTTTGGAAGAAGGTTGTCAGTGCAACACTGCTGTCACTCAGCAGCGATGGCACACCGGCACCAGTTTGTCAGTGATGAGGACAGTTGAGTTGAGTAGAGTAGAGTGAGACTTCGGTTCATGTGACTAACCAGGAAATTGGTGTCGCCTGTACACAGACACACATGCTCTCTCTGTCGGTCTGTTTGGTCAACAGGCTTCACTTCCATCGAATGGGAAATGAGAGAGAAGTGAGCGAAAGTTGCGTGCCGTGCGTGCCGGTGGCGCGAAGGCCAGACGCCTATGGCGACGGGCGACATCATTCTCGTCATCCTCCTCAACACCAGAGTGTTGTCAGATGTTTAGCTGAGAGAGAAAGAGAAAGAGGGGAAAGTTTTGTAGCCTGCCAACTGCCTTCTGAAGCCCTTCTCTCTCTCCTAGTGTCCGGTCTAATTAGCCAAAGAGGCATGTTGACGACTGCCTGTGGGATGTTGGATGTCCGCTTGCATGGGCGTCAATCGTCTCATGTACTTTGTCCCTTTCTCCCTCTCGCTCCTCAGCAACTCGTTGACGAATTGATGATGACGACCATGATGACTACCACCACGACCACCACAGTTAATTTATGTGCACTGCCATCTCGTTGCCTGTGCCTGTTGAAATACATGAAAAGAAAGACAAACACTGTCTGGGCTGTTATTGCCAAAACACTGACAGGGACGGTTATTTGCCATTGGGAAAGGAAAAGAGGAAGAAAGGAGCAATTAGCACATAACTGACTGCACAGTGGCGATAAATCAAACATCTCTCTCGTTATCTGCTCTTTCTCCTTTCCGAGGTGGACAGTTAGTGGCAGTAGAAGTAGTGTGGTAAGTGGTGATTTATGTCCACTTGAAAAGATGTAGTTGCGGCAGGTCTTAAAATTTAAGGTATCCCCACCCAAAGGCTGCCGGATGAACGGGCTAACTAAAGGAATACGGTGAACTAGCTTTCAACAAAAAACCCAAGTAAAAGTGATCTTGGGTGGAAAAGGGCAACAGCAAGCACTCGCTTTCCCACTGAGTCTGAGTTGCAGCAAAAAAGCAGCCTGTGATGGACAGGCCACCGGAGAGCGATAGTCAAGTTGGTCGCAGAAAAACAAGGCACGCCGGCAAATTGATCAATTATTTACTGTTTAATTTTAAAAATGAAGCACTCTGCTACTACTAATGCTGCTTTTAGATCAAGGCGTTGCTATTGTTAATGGCAAATTATTTTTTTCCCGTCAAAACTATAAAAAGCAGACACTGTTAAATGTCGTACAAAAATTAAACTTTACGCAAAAATCATTGGTTTGTTTGGCCCTCATCACTCTCTCCTGAAAATGTGTCAAAACTGTAAAGAGAACGTGCTTTCTCTCACATTCATTTAAATTGCTGTCGACGAATAAAACACAAAAGTGACTGGTGTGCATGGTCAGTGGTAGCAGTGACAGAACTAGGCAGACGTTTGATGTGCTGCAAAAAAAGTCGTCAATAAATTACGTTCCGTCGACTTGCGACAGCTACTTTGCTGCCACCAACAGAAGCCACATGGATCAGCTTCTGCATTTGCCTGCTTTTCAGTCTCAGGCCCATTAATTACCCTCGCCCATGCATCTCTTCACTGACAGAGCAGTGCTGCTGCATCTGCAAGATTCTATTTTCCTTCCATTTCTGTCTAAAGTCTGTTTTTGTCTAACTTTTGCACAGCAGTGTAAACAAGAGTCGGGTCTCTTGCACACGTGGTGGTAGCTGAAAACTGAAGACAAGTCGACAGTTAACAGCAGCAAGAGCAGCAGACCAGTCGGGTGACCATTTGGCAAAGTCAGAGATGAGGTCTTTATCGCAGCAGAAGCAGCAGCAGCAATGAGAAGACGATGACAGGCCACATGAGATGGTCCCCGATGCAATGGAGTGCCTTGCCTGCGCGTGCCAGGTCATCAACGAAAGTCCGTCGAAAGTCCGTCAAGAAAATGGAGGCTATTTTTAGTGCAGTGAAGTACTCCAAAGAGGACTAGCTAGCTGACTGCGCAGTGTAAATAACAGTTGCAGAAGAAGGAGAGACCCAAGGCCAACGGCGAGGCATCTCAACTGAACAGAGTCAATTTGAAATGCTGCTGCTTGCGCTAGCGAACGGTCTATATTTAAATGTCTAATGTAGCATGATCTTACGTCACACACACAGGCAGTGTAAGTGCATGTAAGTGATGGTACAGGCAATCGAATCAGTCAGTCTCCTTTCAGTCTGTTTGTCAGTCGGTCTGTCTGATCGGCAGGGAGAGAAACACCCTGGAGAGGAATCGCCGAAACCAGTGGAACGATTAGCAAGTGTCTATTGCTTGGGAGAAGAAGGCTCTGATGGGCCTCGCGTTTTGGCTGAATGGCAAAATAGCTGGTCGTCTGGCGAAAATAGCTGTTCACCAGCAGCGGCAGCTTCATCAACACAGCTTCATCCAGAGATTGTTGCAGCATCATAGCAGGAAAGAGAAAGTTGGTTCGCTACATTTCGCCTCTCTCTCTCTCTCTCTCTCTCTCTCTCTCTCT
>NW_026543649.1:0-20647 GCF_028750875.1 Macrosteles quadrilineatus
TTGTTCATAAAATGAACTAACAGAAAGCTTATCAGTGCCGCTGAGATAAGCAGTGAGGTAGCCAGATGAAGCAATCCAGTTTGATGCTCCAGAGGGTGGATTTGTAAGTGAAAACTGTACTTTTGGTGGGTTTTCTGGCAATTTAAGTGTTTGGTTCTTAAACTTTGAGACTCGAAAACGCGCCGCCATGGTTTAAGCTGAAAAATATAAAAAACAAAAATGAAACTTTTGTTGTATTAAAGTTGTTTCTAGTTTTTAGAGTATGATTATGTGCAACTAAAAAATACAAATAGTTTTTTAAACAACAAAATAGAAATTACGTTTAAACCAATACACAAAGCAATGCAAGAAACACACAAGCCAAATATATTTTTTGATTTTTCTTTACTGTTGATTTCCTGCCAAAGTCAAACCCATAATCAGATGCATTGTTACTAAAAGGAACGCCTGTGATCGACTATAAAGCATTTTATCCATTTGGCAGTTCACAATGGCGCGCCAAAATACAAAGCACATATAAATAGATGTCGATGAACTTACCAATACTTGCAGATGCGCACTACAGTTTTTTCGGAATTAAAATCAGAATAACGACAAATATTTATTAAATTTAGCGCATTGAGATCTTCAGATAAGAGCAGAAAGTGACAATGATGATAAAAGCAATATTAAATTATTGTCAATTTTGGGAATGAGCATTGCAACATTAAACAGTGGCTGCAAAGTAAAACAAGTCGCAACAATTGTACGCTTTGCAAATCTAGTGGCGTCTGCATATACGCTTTTGTAAATAAAGCGTAAACTGACATGGGCACTACTGACCACTGATGCGGGAGACAACTCAACCCAAACAAGCACGTCAGCCCACTTAACGAGGGGCAAAGAGCCCTACATAGTAAAAGCAAACAATCAAAAGGCGGTGGCCATAACACGCATCAGTGAAAATAGCAGCGCGTGCAAATAGATTTGTCACATTTAAACTTTTTTTTTAAAATTAAAAACTATTTAATATTATTTTTTGTTAATGTAGTTTTAGTGTAGTAAAATATTTGTTTGAATACTTTTATTATTAAAGCTTGTATTACAATGAATAAACATTTTGAATAATTATCGTGTTGTATTGTGACATTGCAAATAAATACAATTAACTGTGTAATTGTTAAAAATTATTGCTAAGTGTTCAAGTGGATGGTTGGTTGTTTGCATCATTCATACGTTAGTTTAGACTAGGTAAATAAAATATTAAAAGTAAATTGATTTTTAAAATGTAAAAATCAAAATTTAAAAGTGCTTGTAGACTTGTTTACAAGCAATCAAAAGTTCTGCTTGCTTCAGTTTTTGGTCAATTATTTGAGTGAGAAATGTTTTAAAAAGTAAAAATTAATTAAAATCTATTTAAAATTTTTATAAACTAAGCAGTAACAGAATTTGGTGAAGTGACTGCAGAATTTGAATTGGAAGCAATCGCATCAGGTGTTTTAGAGCTGTTTGAATCAGGCTGTGGTGATGCTGTTTTAGAAGTTACCTTCGGCGAAGTTGATTGAAAAACAGAACTGGCTGACATTAAATTTTCAATATACTGGCCCAATACTTGATTTTCAGATTTCAATTTAAGATTTTCTTCTTTTACACTGTCTACGCGCAAAGACAAATCTGCAATCAAAACAAAAATATTTTTTATTAAAAATCGCTAAATTTATTTTAAGAGCACTTGCCATCAAGAGTATTTTGCAACTCTAGAACTTGACTTATTAAACGATCTTTTTCCTCAGCTTCATCTGGATTGATGTCAATGTCAAGGGCTGTGTTTTGCAAAATTTAGTAAACAAACAATTTAAAAAATTATAAAAACTCACAATTTGGTTGGGCGTGTGAAGAAAAGCTGTTAGAAATTGCACTGCCAACACCTCCGTAATGAATAGAATCAGTGTTTGACATTGCTTGATTGTGAGACCCAAGTTGAGCAACTGCAGTTGCTGCTTTTGTTTTGTTACCACTGCCCAAACTTAATTTAAGAATGTCTGCTTCGGTTATCTCTGCAGTTGTTTCATCATCAGCTAGTGGAATCGTATCAATTGCCGAGTCGGGTTTTGAAGTCATATTCACAGTTGACTAGACTTTTTATCCGCTCTAAAATTGTTGTTGTAATTTAAAACTAAAATAAAATTTTAAATAAGCGTAAGCTTTATGTTACTTAAAAGTGCTACTTACAGAATTAATACAGTAGGAAACGGTAAATGTTTCAAAACAAACTAATGTTAAGTTATAAATTATAAACAGAGATTAATAGTTAATGTTTTCAAAGAAAACAACAAATACAAATTTAAAAGTAGTTTAGTTTTAAAATAAATGTTATAAATCTGTGTGATGATTAAAAACAAAAAATGGCAACTGCAAAATTGAGCAGTGTGTGACGTTGTTTGCAAAATAAGGAAAACACAGTTTGTGAAATTGGTCTTTGCGGACCACTATTTTGTCATTCACAAACATTGGTACGCTAGTTTATAAAGTGTAAAAATAACTTTGTTTTTATTTTTTTGTGTACTCAAAAAATATTTAATTGCATATCATTGAAAAGTTAAAATTGCTTTGAGTTCAAATATATTAATATCATCAAAGTGTAGCCCTGAATGGTTACCAAAAAATTGGGTTTAGAGTTAACCAAATAAAGCATTTTAGCAATATAAAAATACACTTGTTTAAAAAATACCGGTAGGTGGAGTAGTTACTCACGAAAACAGTTACGCCTTAAACCAAATTTTTTTCAAACTATTTGGAGCTCTATTTAAATATTTTTAAACTGGTAATCAGGGCAATTTTAGCTTTCTAATGACAAACAATTCAATAATTTTCAAGTATACGAAAAATTAAGGCATGCGCGTGTGGAAAGTTGTGTTCACTTTTTGCCGTTGTTCAAATGTGTTTCTAATGCAAATGTAAATTAGTTTTTGTTCATGGATTAACCGTTTTAATTACTGAAAAAATAGTTAAAAATTTACAATGTTTGCGATACACAATAATAGTTCCGCAATATTTTGTTAAAAATGTTTTTGTAAAATAAATATTTTATTTGTTAATAAAAATAGTAAACTAACACTTTTTTAAAATACAATAACTAAAAATTAATTTATTTAATTGACAATTTAAAATCATTAAATTTTAGCCAAAAAAATTTAGGTTGTTTTAAACATGTTTTGCAAAAACCCATGCATTTCTTTCCAAAAGTTAAACAAAAATACAATTTTTGCACTTATCTTACGTTAAATGTTTTAAGTACGTTGATATAATTCAAAAAGATAACTTGTATCTATGTTTAAGCTGCAAAAAAATTAAACAGTTTCAGTTCATGTAAGCATAAAAACTGTTAACTTTGTATTTTTAAATTTTGCAAACAATTATTATTTAATATATATATATTGTTAATTCAAAATGAAAAAATTAACTATTTTGGTTACGCCAATCGATTGTGTGGGACACGTGAACGCTTGTGCTGGGTCAACTGCGCCATTGCTTAAACGTGGCCATAGAGTCATTTTCTTAGTTGAAGATTCCTTCAAAGGCAAACTATCGGCACTTGGTTTTGAAGAAGATACTTATAAACTTCAAACAGACGGCGTGGGAAACAATGCCGGAGAAACTTGGGCAAATGATCTTTTTACTAAAGGCGTCATTGGCCCATATACTTTAGAAGCAAAGTATGAAGCGCTTATCACTGTGTTTCATCGCACACCGCGAGCAATTGAAGTTGCTAAACAAAGTGATTTGTTCATTAACAATGCAATTAAAAAATATAACCCAGATTTAATTTGGATTGACGCTGCATACATTTGGCCGTCCATTTACTATTCACGCATTCCATGGGTTCTGAACATGAGTTTAACTCCGGTCATCTACATTTCTTGTGACACTGATGAAGTTCCACCAAACGGATCAGGTTAAACTTTAAAGGAGATAAAAACTTTACAACTAGTAAAATTGTACTACTTAAACTTTTTTCAGGATTTCCATCTAACGAGCCTCGAAATGAAAAATGGAATCGGTTTAAAAAATTAAATCGTCTTTTTAAATACAATGAACTTTATAACAATTACCTTGAACAAAATGGCTATCCACGATTTCCTAATGATATAGTTTTGCCAATCGATGAAGCTTTGTTGACTTTATACGCTTTTCCAGAGGAGTACAATTACCCAATAATTCAGAAAACAAAATGGTTTAACTTGGAAGTTTTCAACAAAATATCATTGACTGAGAAAGTTAACTTGAATGAAATACTCCCTGAACAATTTTTTAATAGTACTCTTAAAGGAAACTGGTCTGGAAAATGGGTATATCTTTCTTTAGGTAAGTATTTTTTCATTGTTTTAGGTGAACTTAATGAATAAACAAAACAATTTTTATTTTATCAAATGTTTTTAGGATCTATGGGATCAATTGATTTAGACCTAATGAATCGAATATTGAGTGCTATTGCTGACACCAATCACAAATATATCGTTTCAAAAGGACCTCGTTATCAAGAGTTTAATCTTCCAGATAATGCGTGGGGTGATCGATTTTTACCTCAATTAAAACTAGTTCCAAGCATGGATTTAGTCATTACTCATGGAGGAAACAATACTACAACTGAAGTATTTGCGCTTGGAATTCCAATGATTGTTTTGCCGCTTTTTGGTGATCAGTGAGTTGACAATTTATTAACAAACTGCACATTTATTTAAAAAACTTTTTTAAGATATGATAATGCACAGCGTTTACATGAAACAGGTTTTGGCTACCGTTTAGATCCATATGAATTTAAAAAGGAACAATTTGTTGATAAGATAAATCAATTACTGACAAATAGCGAACTAAAAACAAAATTGAAAAAAGCTTCAAATCGTATAATGATGGACGACAAACATGAAATTTTGGCAAACAAAATTGAAGAATTAATGACTAAAAAGTTATTTGACAACAAAAAATGAAAAATTTTATTGATTTAAAATAACATTGTATACAATTGTAAATTTTAAATAATAAACAGAAAAATTAAGATGATTTTAGTTCACGAAAAATGAATACTTTTAAAAATATTGCCAATATGACAAATGTCATTGGCAAACAAATGTAGTAAGTGTAATCTAAAATTTCCGGATCCATTTTCAAGCTTGTAACTTATAAGTTTAATATCAAAAACAAAAACAATAAAAAATTATTTTTGTTAAAAAGTAAAAAGTTTTGTTATGTTTTTGATAAAATGTGTTTTTATATACTTTCAATATTTAATTTTTCCTGTTTTTTAAATGTTGGTACAAACTTAAGGAAACAATTTTATAAAATTACTTTTTTGTTTTGAAACAATTTCATTTAATTATATGATTTGATCCTAACAATTACTAAGTTTTTTAAACAAATATATGCTTTCCTTGTTGAAAATTTAAAAATTTTATTTAATTAAATATATAAAAAAATTACCAAAAACTGAAAGAATACAAAAATTAAATTATAAAAATCAGGTAAATTTTTACTGAACATATTGTTGGCAATAACTTTATATATGGTGGCAGCAAATTTATTCTATTTAAAAATATTTAAAAAAGTTAACTAAACTAATATTTTCAACCAAATACTTTTATAATTAATAAAAATTAGACTATTGGTGACATGTATTTTGCTCGCGTGAAGTTAAAAACCTTATTTAATGCTATAACAACAGCATTTTTGCACAATTAAAATCAATCTAGGATGCATATGCTTGAGTTTATTTAAACTTTACAATACGTTTCGAGTGTCAACTGAGAGATTAATACAAACTTCTACCCTTTGATGATGCCAAGTTAAGATACTCTCAAACCATAAAAAATCGTCGGTTTACTATAGACAAACTAAACAACAACGGGCAATGGGTTTTTAAGCCAAAAAGTGATTCAGCATAAACAAAATCTGGAATCACACCAATGGGCCACTAACCAACAAGAGCAACTGATAAAAGAAGTCCAGTGGTCAAAAGTGGGACAATACGATATGAAACTGAAGCAGTTGGCCGATGGACGCAAAACAACGACTGGCAAGCGGAGTAGCTGCCGTCAGGTTTCTGTAACTTTAGATTTTACTTGTGTGAAGTTTGACATTTTTTGTAAAACTATAAAAGCATTTTTTACCAATAAAGTCAGTTTATGTCACAAATGTTTGTGTCCATCTAAAACAAGCAACACGCAAGTTTAATTTATTTTTCAAACTTGCTATGCGCAAAAATCAATATTAATGGCAGTACTGGCTTATTGGGTTTTATTTTCAAATTTAAGTTTAACATCATTTGACAAATTAGTGTTTTATAAATTTAATTGACAATGTTTATATTTTATTATTGTTAGTTTTTAAAATAATTTTGTAAAATAAATTATCGTTAAACTGTATTATGTATTAAAAATATTCTTGTTTTACGTCAACATACTATAAATAGTTTTATGCACAATTTATAAAAATTTTGTGCAATAACAATGACGGAAAAATTTTAAAGACATTAAAAAATTATTGTACAAGAGTTTTCTACTATTAACAAAAATTATACAACCACAATTGTTTTCTAAAACAATGTACATTCAATATTGTTATTTTGTAAACAAAAAATTTTTATTAATTTTTGTTAATGCCATTTAAAACTTAATAATTTTTCAAAATTTACTATATGTTTGAAAAAACAAGCAAGAAATGTTGTCATTAAATTTTTAATAACTTTACAGTTAATAAACTCAAATTAGGTCAAAAATAAAATTTTAATTGTCTAATAAAAATCACATCACTTTGAACATTTTTTAATGTATTACATCTATTAAGCATTTTGACTAGATGATTTATTAAATGTGTTTCTAAATGTACTTTTATTACTTTGACTCGTTTTTAACAACTACTTTAAAGCAAATATTAGATTTGAAAACAATTGACGTCACCAATTTTTGAAAACTTATTTTTTATCTACATAGGTGTTACATTATCTTTTGCAATGATCTTTTGTTTTTAAAAATAGATAAAGATAACATGTGTGAAGAATTGATACAATTAAAATTCAATTGAAACAGGCATTTTTTAATCTTAACAATTAATCTTTTAGATAAGTACATATTTAAAAAGTGCACTATTATTGTTCAAATAACTTGTTGAATGTATTTTTAGTGTTGACAAATGATGTATTTTTTAACTGCGTCATTTTTTGTAATGACGAATTTTTACAAATTGTTAAAGAAAGATTTGTATCGGAGACTGGTCACAAAGCACATCAATGAACGCACTATGACCAAACAGTGCCTAGTTGTCATAGAAGTTGATACCGCGCATTAGTAACATGTGCCAGTGCTACTTTTATTTAAATATAAATTGAAAATGTCACATTTTTGTTTTCATTGTTCATTTTGTTGCTAAAACTTTCATAATTTGAAAACACAAAAAATATTTTTTGTGTTCATACAACTAAATAATGTCAAATTTTTCATCTCAAACTGGCGACAATGAAAACCAAACTTTAAATGAATCAATAGTTAATCTCAATGTAAACGATTTGGCAGTTTCAAGCATTGCCGGAAGCTCGGAAATATCTTCAATTGGAGAAAGTCCATCTTTATTGAAGCAAACTTTGAATGAGTTTCCACAACATTTTTCTCATTCTGTGATCATTGAACGCAATATTTTTTTTGCTAAAGATTTTTATTCAACATCTCAAAATAACAAAAATTCACCTGAGCAGATTAATAAATCTTCAAAATTGAATTTTTTAAAACATTCTGTCAGCAAACTTTTACCATGTTTCAAGTTGTTAAATAATTCAACTACAAAAACAAACGCGTTTTCATATTATGCATGGTTTTTCAATCTTTTCCCAATATTTAAATGGTTGTCAAATTATTCAATACGAGATAACCTCATGTTTGACGTTATTGCTGGGGTAACTATTTTGGCACTACATATTCCTCAAGGTCTGGCTTATGGCCGTTTAGCTGGTGCAGAACCAATAAACGGACTTTATGTGTCACTGTTTCCGGTCATTGTGTACGCAGTTTTTGGAGGATCGAGACAAATTTCAATTGGTTAGTTTGTAAAAATAGTTTAGAATTCAACAATTTACTTTTTTTAAATTTGCAGGAACATTTGCTGTTATTAGTATTGCTTGTCGAGATGTGGTTGAACAATTTATTCAAAGTGACATTGTTGATGATGACCAAGATATGCAAAACAGAACAATATTAATTAATTTAAAATCATTTGAAAATATTCTTTTTCAAACTTCAGAAAACTCAACAAAAGTGAGCAAAATTACTTCAATTGAAGTGCTCACTTCATTGTGTTTTCTCGTTGGAATAATTCAGGTATAAAAGTTTAGTTAAAAAACATAATTTATTCAAAATTAACATTAAAACCCTGATTTTATTATAAATAATTCATTTTTTTAGTTTGTTATTGGATTTCTACGTTTGGGCATTTTAGCCACTTTACTGTCTGATCCAATCGTTTCTGCATTTTGCGTTGGTGCTGCTGTTCATGTGTTTACTAGTCAAGTATTTTCTCTTATTGGAGTTGACTCAACTGTAGAAAAAAATGAACCACATTTTCCTTTTGAAATAATTAGAGTATGTTGCGTAGCGCACTTTTGTTAACTAAATATATTTTATACTGATTTTAAATTGTTTTACAGAGTTGGTACCGATTAGGAAATCGAATAACTACAGCAAATTTAACAACAGTTTGCATTTCAACCAGTACCATTTCAGTTTTAGTTTTTTGCAAAAACTGGCTTGAACCATATTTATTGAAACGGTTCAAACTGAAAAGTATTGCAATTCCTATTGACATTTTATCGGTAACGTATATTTAAAATTTTTTAGAAATTACAAATTTTTATTTTATTTTATTTTTTATACAGATTGTCGCACTTGCATTGCTTTCATATTTTTTTGATTTTAATGAACGTTATCAAGTGCAATTGATACCTAAAATAAATGCAGGGTTTGAAGGTCTTCCAGTAGTTCCACGAATTGACTTGTGGCCTCGTCTTTTTACTAGTGCAATTTTGCTTGCATTTATATGCTACGCTGGCACATATTCACTTCAAAAATTATATGCTAAAAAAAATAATTACAAAGTTTATCCAAATAACGAGTTGTTTGCCCTTGGATTGGCAAATATTATCAGCTCTTTTTTTCAATGTTTTCCATGTGCTGGTTCACTTGCACGTTCTGCTGTCCAAGACAAAGTGGGTGGTAAAACTCAATTGGCTTCATTAATTTCTTCTGGGCTCATTATAGTCTTCATCATGTTTTTATCAAAATTTTTAGAAACTTTACCAAAGGTATTTTTCATGAAAAATATTTTTTAAATTACTTTAATTTTTATTTGTTTTTCAAAGTGTGTTTTGGCGTGCATTATTATTGTTGCTTTAATTTCAACTTTTAAAAAATTTAATGAAGTTTTTCATTATTGGAAAATATCTAAATTGGATGGAATAGTATGGATTTCAACATTTTTGCTAGTCATTTTTTTAGGAGTTGATCAAGGACTACTTTTTGGTTTAGGTGTTGGATTAGGAATGATGATTATTAGATTGGCAATGTAAGTTACTTTGCAAATATTTAAAAAGTTTTTAATTTTTAATTTGTTTTTTAGTCCTGAGTTTAATTTGAAATACCAAGTTCCAAATACAGAGTGCTATGTTTCGGCAAGCTCGTCAAATTTAAATTTTACTGAAACACCATCATTACAACAAAAAATAATAATATTTGAGTTTCATGGCCCTTTATTATTTATAAATGTTGAACGATTTAAAAAAAAGTTTCAAGAAATGGTTTTAACAAAAATTAAAACACAAGCATTTGAAAAACAAAATAAATTGAAAAATGTTAACATGTTATCATTTTCTGAAAACTCATCTAAGCAACTTTCGGTTTTGAATTTTACCAATGAAAAACAAAATAATTTAAAAAACAACAATAATTTGCCCAACTTTTCAGAACAAAAAGAACACATTGTTATATTTGATATGAGTCAAGTGTCTTACATAGATAGTAAAGCTGTCGAATGCTTGTTAGAAATTGAAACTGAACTAAACTTTTTATCTTTTTTGCCTAATTCAACTAATTTATTTTTGAGCAATGTAAGCTCACCTGTATTTGAAACCTTAACAACATGTCAATTTTTTTCAAAATTTGATTTTCAAAAAGTATTTTTAACTGTTCATGATGCTGTATTAGTGGCAAACAGTTTATTGTCTAACAAAAACTTATCTAACTCTTAAAAATATTGAAAAATAAAATTGTTTTGTTATTTTCAATATTATTAAACATATGTATAAAACAATAAAACTTAATCTGTGTAAAAAATTGATTGAAAAACTGCAAGAATTCCGTTATTAGTGGAGTATAAAATAAACTATAGGTGGCAAATACCCAAGTCTTTGTAACAAAGGTTTATTGACATATGTATATTTTAAGCCCAATAACTAAGTAAAAAATTAAGTGGTGATTGTGGTCATCTAGCGATCCAACCTTTTTACAACCTGTTAATCACAATTTTTTATTTTTGTTTGTTTTAAACAGCCTTTCAATTCAATTTTTCAAAATTGCGTATTACTTTATAAAATGCATAAAGTTATGTAGTTATAACCGTTTTTTAAATTGATAAAAGCGTCATTAAAAATTTTTAGAACTAATGAGTGATCACAACATTTGTCTCATTTTCTAGCCCTTTCAAATATTGACATATGATACCTTTTTGGAAAGGTAATTTTGAGTTGATTTCCCATAAAAATTATCAAAGTGAGGCACCTTATGGTTTGTGAAAAAATCGGGTCTAAAGTTGACCAAAATGTGCAGTTTAGCAGCGGCACGGCACTACACAGCAACGGCACTGCGCAAATTTTATTGAAAACTCCGCTAGGTGGCGTTCGTAGCAAAACTGAAGCACTGCTGACAGTTACAGTTTGGATTTAATTTTCTCAAAAACCATAAAGTGGTCCACTGTGATATTTTTTATGTGTTCTCAACTCAAAATTACCTTTCCAAAAAGGTATCATATGTCAATATTTGAAAGGGCTAGAAAATGAGCTCTATGGGCACTTGTGATCACTCTTGTCTAAGTTTTGAAAGGTTTGCAAAAAAAATTAAATTGCGAAATAAACAATTTTGCATTAAATCAAATGATGGTTGACATTTCGGCTAATCTTTAGAACAAAATATTTGTTTTGATTAAATTAAAACATTTTTTTAAAGTAATCAAATATAATTATCACACTATCATTAACAACTTTTTATGTAAATTAAATTTTGCATTATTTGTATATTTTAAAAAATCTTATTAATAAAAATGTAAAAGTAAACCTTTTATTACTTAACAAAAATTGAAAAACTATTGACAATAAAAATTGGTTTGTCTTATCAACGGCACGTGTTTTTATTGAAAAATTTCAAAATAATCATAAAAACTAACAAATTTTTGCTATTTTTGATTTATAAAAAGATTTCTTTTCAGTTGCATTGTCAACATATTATTCAATATTTGTAAATTTTTTATAAAATAAAAAATTGTTTATTTTAAAAATTAAGCTGAATTTTTTAATATTGTTGCTAGTAACTTTTTTACAAATTAAAAAATAACAACAATTAGAAATCACAATTCAACAAAACTTAACAGGTAAACAAACATTTTTAACTCAAGTTTTCATTTTTTATGTTGATTTTTATTTAAAACTTTAATAATGTTAAAATAATTTTAGCAATATTTTTAGTTATTAATATGTGAATGTTTAAGTAGAATCCCAAAACTGTATAAAAAACTATGGTAAAATTTGTCGAAATGTGCGGTTTAACGGCCAAAAAATACAAGTTTATTAAAAATGCCGACAGATAGCGTTATTGTTTTAACAAATAATTGCGTTTAAAACCCAATTTTTGTGAAAATTATCCAGAATTAATCTTAAATAACTTTGTATTTGTGACTACAGACATTTTAGTAGTCTATATGGTTTGCAACTTAATAATTTTAAAGTATGCAAAAAATTAGGACATTTGCAACATGTGTCGAGTTGTGTTCACTTTTTAATTAAATCTTAATTTTTATATGGTTTTGCTTTGAGAATCACGCAATAATTAAATTTTAAAACATAAACAGATAGTAAAACGTCACGTTGTTGTAAACGACAAGTCCATTGTCAATTCTTTAGACACTTATTTACTAAGTGACTATTTTATGACTTTGTTTTATCTTGAATGCACTTAAACTGGTGTTATACAATGTCATGATCGATAACAAAACATGGCAAATTACCAAATTCAGTTTGGGCAAAAATTACCCTTGAAAAGTCTCATTCTTTCTTTATCTCATCAAATACCGATTTGTAGACGTTGCTTTTTGGCTTTGTCGGGGTAAATTTTTATGTTTTTGCACTTCCGAGGGTAATAATAGTGGTATTTAAAAGAAAAATCTGTTTAAAACATTTGTTAATTTGCTAAAACTTTTGTGCAATTTTTGTAAGTTGGCTGCAGTGTTTTAAATTGTTCAACTATTTTTGAGTTTTTTATGTTTAAAATTATAATTAAATATTTTTTTGTTGTTGAATATAGTTTAAAAAATTTAAACAAACTAATTCATTACAACGTTAAATAATTAAAAAAAAGTTTTGTAAAGAATCATTAAAAAACTTATGTATCAAATAAAAATTTCTTATGACAAAATTTTTTAAAACTAAAAATGCTTGTGTTAATTTGATTTTTACAATTAGTTTCTAAAATGTAAAAAATGCAATTGTCAATAAAAAGTTAAAATTCTCAATGCGCCATAAAGTTTTTAATGCTAGTATTCATTGATCTTTTGCCAAAATAATACGTTTTAAAGCAGGACAAAAACGTGCAAAAAGCGCTTTAAACCAGTGCAAATTGACAAAACGATGCAAATGAAGGTGACGTTTGCTGTCTTACCGTTGAAAATGAGTCGTTTGTTGTCTAGCAGCCAGGCACATTATCTGAAACAGACACACATCAATTTATTGCCACCATCACTGACCTTTCAGAGTGGTCGGCTGGTGATGTCTTACAGCAAATGTAAAGAATAAAGGAAAGAACAAGGGAAAGAGGTGGTAAAGTAGGTGGAAAGGACTGCTCACTGTCTGCCCGTCAAACACTGCAATACTGTCATTGCTAGTTTATGGCTCCTTGTGCTTTTTAAAATTGCTTTATTATTTGGTTTTGTACTGACGTTGTTTCTGGGCCCTTTTCTAGCTGATTGCCGCCACTGGCACGCCATGTGCACACTGAATGATGTCTTACAGTAAATATTACTGCCTGAATAGCAAAAAAGAATGCAAAAGTTTTTTTATTGGCATTGCTGGACTGTATCAAATGATGTCGCACATCAGTCACCACCTGATGTGCTTGCTCAGCAACCTTCTTGACAGTGCAAGTGTGAGGCACATCATGCCAAGTGCTTACGTGCTGGTATGTCTTTTGCACTATACCAATTTTGTACCGCAATATAAAGTGAACAATGGGAGTGGCGCTAAATGCGTGGAAACTTTGCCTGTATGTTCAAGTGAATGAGGCTGCTAGGGCAACAGGTGATGTCAACGATGGCCTTAATAAATTGATGTCTTACCTACAAATGGGTTATTATGTATTTTTCGAAACTAACGAGTTTATTTGGTGTTCAAGTTGATGTTTTTAATATCAAATATTATATTTTATTCAGTTAAAACACAGCCACAAAATGTACAGTTTTAAAGTTATTTTTATTTAGCAATTTGCATATTACTGAACAAGTTTTGTTGTGCCAATTTTAATTTTAAATATAACAAATTAAAGTATTGTTAAAGATAACAATTTTAGTAAACATTTAAATGTTATACAAACTTAAAGATTATGCTTAAAAATATGCAATCAAATTCTAAAAAAAAACTAATTTATAAAGATTAATGGTATTGATCGGAGTTTAACCCATTTGAACTTTTTCATAAACAACGAACTCACGTGGAAAAATTTACTTTAACTGTTTTTCAATTTTTTTCTTAGAGCATTACCAAAAGCGTCCGTTGTCTATGAACACATTCAAATGAACAAAACTCCAATCAATAATATTAATGAACATTAAAATATATTGTAAATTTTTTTTTCAAAAATTTGTCTAATTTAATTTGACATGCATTTATTAAGTTTTCAAAAAAATATTTTTATTTTAATTTGGTTCATCATTTTTTGTCATTAATGCATAGGTTTAATATAAAAATTATTTTAGGCCAAATGCTTATTCAGTATTTCCAGTTTTATTTGTAATAAAAATATTTTAATTTGATTATATTGTTTTTAGAAAATTTGTTTATTTAATTGATTTTAGTAAAAGCTTTTTTAATGCTTTAAAATCAAAACTTTTACAACCGTAAAATTGATTATAGTTTGTTTTCACTGTATTGCAATTTTAATTTTGTTAATGTTAATACGTGAAGATTAACCAATTTGGTAAAACTGACAAAAAAGTTTAATTTATAAAAACAACCATTTAGTTTTTCATTTTGTGCAATAAAACAAAACTTGTGTTAATAAAAACTTAAATTGTATTTAAATTTTAGCCATGTTTAATTAAATTTAATTAAACTTTTATTAAAATTTATAGTGTACTTTTGAACCTAAATAAAAAAATTGTTTTTATTAGGCAAGTACATTAACTTATAAATCAATCGTTTACAACAAAAATAAAAAACATCTTAGTTTCTTATGTTTTGTGATCAATTTCTCTAAAATTTAAAATTTTATATTTTTAACTTTTAAACTAAAACTAGCAACAGATTAACCAAGATTTTTTGCCAACTTTAATATTAAATACAATTAAACTTTATAAATTTTTAAGTTTAATTGTCGTTAAATGAGTCATTAATATCTTTTCTTCCTGCATTTTAGTGTAATCAGTGTGAGTGTATCATTTGTTCACTGCGCAGACAAAGGCATACATGTGTACGGGTGCATACTTTGCAGGTATGGTCGGATGCATGATTTGACCAACACCATTTTCTTAATTTTGACATTTTTGTTCAATGCTCCTCCTCTTTACTGATCCTTTAGCACACTGACAACCAATCAGAGGACGAGATTGTAAAACCAATGGCCACTGGTCATGCGCTCCCATTGACCGTCGTTCCATTGTCACTCAACTTAGAAAGACTAGACACTGCTGTTAAACAACCTTGCTACTGATAAGTTTAGACAAATTTCACTATAAAATGAACATTCGTTTTGCTTGACTGTCTGCCTGTAAAGCAAAAAGTTTTAAGCTAATTTTTAATTTATTTTTTTATATATTGTTTTTTGCTTTGCTACATAGATTATTTCATTAACAATTTTTACTTGTGTTTCTGTAATGCCGCCGCCAACTTCAGAAATAGACAACAACGATCAGCACCAATATCACCTTTTTTCCGCCAATCAACCGGTGGAAACATCAGATCAAACAGGTGACTTTGTTTCTCCTTCTGAAGTGACCCCATCTACGCCAAACGCTGAACTTTCTTCACCAATTGACCAAATTTTTGAAGCCACTTTTGCAAACGACTGCGCTGAACTGTCAAACTTGGAGCACCATTCTTGTCCCATCTGCTACCGTACCATATCAAGCACTTCCGGATCATCTTACTCGTCTTCCGTTCACTCTTGCGAAGGCTCGCTGCACAGACGGGGACCGTCAATGCGCAGTCACTCCGAGATGCAGGCGAATAATGCCACTGAAACAAGTAACAGCAATGACAATGATAATCAGATTGTTATCAAGAGAAACCCAATTACACTGGAGTCGTTGGAGGAAAAGTACGTTCCCGTAAAAACACCTTACCGCGCTGAACGGCAAGTGGCCAAACGAATGGTGCCCCAAAATACGACGCTCTTTGGAGTGCTCACTGCGGTTTTTCCAATCATCAAATGGCTACCGGCTTACAACGTAAAAGGCGATCTGATTGCCGACATCCTGGCAGGCATCACGGTTCTGGCCCTTCAAATTCCACAAGGTTTAGCGTACAGTAAACTGGCCGGAGTGGCACCAGTGTACGGTTTGTACGCCACTTTCTTTTCGATGCTCATCTATCCGCTAATGGCCACTTCCAGGCACGTCTCTATGGGTAAGTCTCAATGGAAAAATATGAAAAACGCAAATTACTAAATGCGGCAATAAGATTGTAAAAAGCACAAACAGTCAGGCAGTACGCGTAAAACTGCAATGCACTGGTTTGACACAGTCCTTGCCATTGCTGGGTCGCATTAATCAGCGAGGTCATTAGTTAGTTCCATTGCGGAAAGTAGTATTCAAACGGTGTAATCACAAAGCAGTAATTGTTTGCAGGTATTACTGTTAACACTTTCAGCAACATGTGTGAATAGTGGCAAAAGCTGTTTTATGATAACTTCATTGCTTTATTGCTCTCAGTCGTGAGCTGTACAAAGAAAAGACCCATATTCGAACTGCCACAACTCAGCTTAACCACATTGAGATTGAGAGTAACGCATGCAGTTCATTGCCATTGACCGATTTAAACTCTACCTGTAGTGATAATTGCTTCTACTTTCCAATGCAAACATTAAGATTATTAGCAGACAGTTATATGTTAAACCATCAAAATGATACACTTCCTGTAATTTGTAGTATCAGCTTACTGTAACCAGATTTTTGCAAAGATAATTTGTCATAGAATAGTATTAAACGATTATAAGTACTTTGATGCCGCAAATAAAAACATACAATCATCTGGATGCACCTATAATAGTTTAGCAAATATTAAATTTTATTTTAAAAAATATTAAATTAAAATGGTTTAAAGTTATCACAAAACTGATAATTGTTGTGTTTTATTATAACAGGCTTATATGCAATCACTTCCATGATGTGCCGAAATGTAATCACTAACTTTAGCGGCACTTTTGACAAACCTCCTACTGGAATAGATATTCTCATAACATTATGTTTTATGACCGGGGTTATTCAGTTTGTTATTGGAATACTCCGACTTGGCAACTTGTCTCTGCTTTTTTCCGACAACTTTTTGTCTGCTTTTACTGTGGCTTGTTCGATTTTAATTGTAAACAGCCAAATACCACCAACAATTGGCATCAACTTTCCTATTGATGAAAATGCTAATCTTCCAGTGCAATCAGATTGTTTGAATGTAAGTAAAATATATATTTTTTTCAATTGTCTTTAGCACTAACAAACAAACTTTTCGTACATTAATCAGAGCTGGATTTCAATAGTTCGACACATTCCTGATTCAAACGTAGCTACATGCATACTCTCAGCCGGTGTAATTATTTTTCTTCTTGTCATCAAGTACTACATTGAACCGCATGTGCTTGTTAAAAAGTACAATTGGAGATACCCGATTCCTAGTGACTTAATTGCGGTAATTTTTTTTTGCATTATTAACACCAAATTGCTAACAGTTTATAAATTTTTAGATCATTGTCACTACTATAATTTCCATGTTGGTTGATTTAAACGGCAAATACGGCGTTGATATTGTGGGAGACATTCCTAAGGGTTTTGAAGTGCCTAGTGTTCCACGATTTGATTTGATGTCTCCACTGATCACTGACGCTGTCATCATGGCAGTGGTAGCTTCAGTCAGTCAAATTTCATTAGCCAAGTTGGCTTCTAAGAAATACGGCTATTCCATATCACTTAATCAAGAATTTCTGGCTTATGGAACGACTAACCTTTTTTGTTCGTTTAATCACTGTTTTCCAACATGCGCCAGTTTGGCTCGAACTAGCGTCAATGAGAATGCCGGCAGTCGTACTCAATTGACCGCAATTATCTGCTCTGGTTTAATGGTCAGCTTTTTGTTGTTTTTTACATCTTACTTGGGACCACTTCCAAAAGTATACTTTGTTCCATGTATTGATAAAACAAATTAATTGGTTTATTTTTTAGGCAACTTTAAGTTCAATCATTATTGTAGCAATGATTCCATCGTTGATTCTAGTCAGAGATTTGATTCGCGTTATTTATATATCTCGATGGGATGCTTTCTTGTGGATTGTCACTTGTATTGCAGTAACTTTTACTACTGTTAACATGGGCATTTTTTGCGGACTTGGAACGTCAATTGCAATCATTCTTCTTCGCGCAGCAATGTAAAAATTGAAACATTTTGAATTTTTTGTCAAATTTTTAATAATTTTAATTTTTTTAGTCCAACATCATCAATAAAAATACCATTGGAAAAAAGTGAACTATACGTATCACCAGAAGTGTACACCGGATTAAATGAAATTGAAGCAAGCAAAACTTTTGTGTTCAATTTTCAAGGGCCATTAACATTTCTTTCTGCTGCTACTTTTAAAACAGATGTTTACAACAAAATTTTAAAACCACTTGAAATGTTGCACGCTGAAAGAGTCAGAAAAGATCCAAACAACAACAACAACCAAACAAATGACAATGATGTTTCAAAATTAGATAGCATTCAAGTAGTCGGTCACGATAATTTATCATTTGAAAAAGAAACCGAATATGAGTTAAATAACATGGAAAATGCAACTAAAACTGAATTAGAAACAAAAGTTTTTGTTTGGCACAACGCACTAATTCTTGATATGTCACAAATCATTCACATCGATGTCACTGGCATTGAAATGCTTGAAGAACTGCAAAGTGATTTGCAAAATCTGCACTGTAAACTGCTGCTGGCTAGCTGTTCCATATCGGTGCTTTCCACACTTGAACGTGCACAGTTTATTCAGTCAAAAGTTGCCAAAACTGAATGTTTCCTTTCAGTACATGATGCAGTTATTGCTTCAAAAGAAATGTTGACCGAGAGTGAAAACAATGAATTATAGCACAATTGAATAACAACTAGATTTGAGACTTTGTTAATTTACAGTGTTCAATCGTACAAACTATTGTTGTTTTTGAATTATTTAAGCAAGTTTTAAGTAATATATTTTTCACAACAAAGCTGGCTATTTTACTGATTAAGTAATTAGTTCATCATTTGACGAGTATTTTTAGATTAATTTTAATTTAATATTTTCATTTTTATCAATATGTAGTTTTATAATTCATATATAATTTTGTATTAAGAAAACCATTTGATCGTGTTTAATTTATATATTTGTATTAATAAAAAAGTTACACAATACAAAATTTTTGCATAATAAGTGCATAAAATACATTTACAAGTTTTGTTGAAATTTTTGAATTTTTGTTGCCCGTTATTTTTGAGGGTATTTAATAAACAGTATTTGCTATTTTTACATCAATTAGAGCTATGCGGTTACAATTAAAAGTTGTGTTTTCTACTCATTGTCTAGCAGTTAACTTGAGGTCGACTGTACATTTCAAACCATTACTAATGTTTTCACTCTATGGTTAGACTTCTGTTTGAGAGCCGACCCTCTTCACCACTAGCTTTAAATCACAACAACGTTGTAAATTTTAACAAAAACATGTTTAGCAAAAATAATTTAATAATGTCAAATTTTAAAACTAAATTTTGATGTAACATTTATTACAAAAATGTACTGGTGAATCACAGTCACAAGTGAGCACCGTTTTACGTTGCTTAAAGCAATCATCATCAACGCCATGACCACATACGAAACAGTAATAAATTGGTTTTTTAAAAAATCTATTTGGCAGCAAATACAGTTGAATCAATTTTCATCAGGAACCTAATATTGAGGTCGAACAAAGTTTTTGATCCATCCTATAACAATAAAAATATTTTAATTTTTGAATTGAGCATTAAAAATGTTTACCTGATGAGTAATCATTTAAACTATTGATTCAAACAAAGTTTGAGCAGTTTCTGCAACTTTGCGAGCATTAACATCATCTTTGATATTGTTTAAATTAACTTAACCTGAAAATTACTTAATACAAATGATTCAACAATATAATCTCAATGTACTTACCATTCTCAAAACATGAGTTACACACACAAACAAGTTGATTGCCTAACCTTTTTTATGAGAAAAACTGCAATTAAAAAAGCAATTTTTACAAAAACCTCTGTTGCATCTATTAAAAAGGTTTTTATTAAATTTCACAACAAATTTTTTTTTAATATACTAGTGATGTTTTTGTTTAAAACAATAAATGCTGTTTTACATTGTTTGTCATGTTCAATGCAAATTGTTTATTAAACAAAGTAAAACAAAAACATAACATAGTACGTTTTTCATGAACAGGTAATACTTAAAAATCGCTTTTAATGCAATTCTTTAAAAAATTTTAAATTATTTAGTGTAAAAAGTTATATTTATTGTTTAAAAAAATAAAAAATAAATTGCTACAAATAAATATAACAATAAATGTTTACAATAAAAGATTAAAACGTATTAACTGTAACAAATTTCAATTTTATAGCGTTTTTCACATTACCTTGTAGTAACTAAAAGAAAATGTTTTTAATTTAGTTTGTTTTTTGTTTAAATTTTTTAAAAAATAATCTTTAAAAATAACTAATGGCAATAATGTTTAATAATTTAAATTTTTTTTGTGAAAATAAAATTAAATATACCAGACACTTTTTTAAATAATTTTTAAAATTTTATTTGTTATTTCTGTAAGATCACATTTTTTTTAAAGTGAAAGTAATCATACTGACGGTCACACTTGAAACACTAAAATGAACTCGCCTTGCTTGTGTTAG
>NW_026543650.1:0-20530 GCF_028750875.1 Macrosteles quadrilineatus
GATGATGGATACATTTTTTATGGAGATATATATATATACACATATATATAATATATACTATGGATATAATTTGATAATTGCAGATCAGAGTGATTATCATTCCTCAATCAGGTTTCAAGTTTATCACTAAAAGTAGTCAATGCTATTTAAAATCCATTTCAACTATGTTCTCTCTGACTGGTCAAATATTCATCTAAAGAATCATCTATTACTATTACAATTCTCCTGTCATTTGGGTTTTAAGAAAGTTGGTCATCATCAATGGATCTTTGTAAGTAAACTCGAGAATTAAATCAAATG
Organism: Macrosteles quadrilineatus; assembly: GCF_028750875.1. Taxonomy (NCBI): domain Eukaryota; kingdom Metazoa; phylum Arthropoda; class Insecta; order Hemiptera; family Cicadellidae; genus Macrosteles; species Macrosteles quadrilineatus. The sequence continues at coordinate 301 of NW_026543650.1, forward strand.
CTAAGGGGACGAAGTTCTAAAGAAAATTTACTTACCGTTTTAGTTACTTTTTCAAATCAAATCAAATCAATCAATCTTTATTCCGAGACAACAATGTAAAAAAATCATACAATGCTGTATAGGCTGCGCCAATATGTAAATTAATAAAACATTTCAAAGGTCAAACCAATTGTCAAAATATTCATCTAAGTCATAAAAACAGTATTTCAATAACAAATTCTTGACAGCTATTTTAAATTTAAGTGTTTAAAATTATAAAAAAAAATTATAAAAAATTATTAAAATTAAGTGTAATTTCTCTCTCCGCTAGATCATAAGATTTAAAGTTACACATACATGTTGATGTTACGATTTAGAAATAGGTAAATGTACTTACTGCCGTGGCTCTTGGTACCCAAGGAGGCACTTTGCCTTGCCAACACACTGCCTCCAGATTTTTCGATTTATTGCTTTTTCTCAGGCATTTTCTTACTTGATCTTTCCACCTGAACTTGGGCCTTCCAGAGGTCTTCTACCCTCGGGGTTGTTGATTAGGAGGTTTTTCACTAAGGAGCCCTCTTCCTTTCTAAACACATGGGCCCACCTAAATCTACTATTTCTCATCTTGGCTACATTATCTGGATCCCTATACAACTCTCCCAACTCCTGTTATGCTTTGCTATCCATTTTCCATTTTAAGGATGTTCCATAGATTTTTGTAGTTGTGTTTTCGAACACTATTACTTGTTTTTATGTTCTCTTACCTAGCACTTGATTCTCTTGTTCTAATCGGTGAACTATGACCGGAAAAAGGGATGTTACATGAAAAACCCTTATTGTAAGTATAGATGTTAGTAACAGTCATAATTAAACTAAATTAAGTCAATTTGAGAGCAATTAACAACAATTAGTCTCCAATTTCTGTTTTTAAGTTCATATAATCTCGTTATAATCTAAGGCTTAACTTTCAATCCAATTGATTTAATGTGGAGACCTAGGTTTCTACGCCGGAGCGTTATCGTCAGTCTTAAGCTAAGCAAAACTTTTTGTTTTACATCTCTTACTTGAGATATTGTCGGTTGGATAGAATTTTTACAAATACAAACACTGAATATACATGAATATTTACAAAGACTTAGTGGAGAACTTAGAGCATGGCCATGATCTTTTCAATCCTTCAATCTTCTCCTTCAATCTCTTCAATATTTTCAATCTATTTAGTGCTCAGTACTATTCTAATGTTAAGTAATTTGAACAACTCTTGTGCCAACAAAACAGACGGTTATTAACCATTGTTTTTACGTGTCTGCGTAAAAATGTATTTATGTTATAAATTGTACAATAAAGCACATTTTCAAGTTCATTTCCTATAATCATTAATAGACTGTATAACTTATGATATTTGTTTTTACAGCAAGTTCCATTCAACCCTGCAGCGTTTTTAGCTCGTCCAGTGTCGTCTGCAGTCATCAGCCCGTCTCAGTGTCCCAACGATGACTCCGATTAATCTTGGGATCATCCACATCCAGGAGCACATCCAGGAGTATACTTGTCATATTGTCACCCTAACCATTCACCTAACAAATAATAGTTTTTGTCTACAGTTGTAAGCAATACAATTTTGAGAATATATTTGCTGTGTTTCAATGGATCACAACTATTTCAAATTTCAAAGCCATGTTTGTTACTACTTGCTAAAAGAAGTACTGAACTTTAACTGTTCAGTTTTAGTTCTTACAATATTTAAGCCCTTGAAATATCTTTTGAATTTCATTTGTAACGGTAAATAATTAAGATTGATACAAAACCTTTATGTCGAACAATTTTAATTGAGTGGGAATTCTTGTAGGAACATTATGGGTTTGTTTTTTACTCCCCTAGTGTGTACAATAGTATACGCCAATATAACTATATTGGATAAGTTTCATCTATTATGGACAGTAACGAAAACAGTTTTTAGAGAATACAAACCCTCCATCTTGAACAATTTACATTTATAATGAGGTAATGGTTAGAATTCCTACCATCACAGTTCTATTCTATTTTACTTTACAGTGTACAGAGTACTTTATAGTAGGAACTTAATAACTCGTACCTAGATATCTTGGGCTCTTTTTTATCTCGAATTATCATAATACCATTAAAATCCTGATAAACTGCATTTTTGAAAATACCATTATAACATTTTAAATATTTAACCTTTATAAAATGAGCTTTGACATTTTGTGATTTGTAATTACTCTATTACTCTACTCGAAGGTCCTCGTCCAAAAGCCTCAATAATTCAAAGTGTACCTTTATAATTCGTAGTTCTCATGATTTGCTTCATTACTCCAAAAGGCTTCAATCACTATATTAAATACTGTACTGTGTCTTTAAAATGCATTTTTATCTTGCTTCTACAATTTACTCTTCAATGCATAGAAATAGCGTGAGTTTGTGTTTTAAAGGTAAATCATTTTAAAAGTTGAGTTAAGAAGGTTGTGACGTACAATAGTATTTAATGTAAGACTAAATTACTTACGTAATTCCCGTCACAGCTCAATAAAATATGTCTATTCAGGACATGTTTCGGTGTTAAAACACCATCGTCAGCTTCAGGTACATAGTGTAGAGTTGATCAGTTGTTAACATCGTCAGAAGATAAACACAGTATGGACACGAATAAATACATAAAAAACAATTAAACATTTAAAAAACAGGCCTGTTCTAACAACGATGACCGACCGCACAGGTAGCAAGGGACAGACTAGACCAGCTTATGCTTATCAGTTGTGTGAGAGAGAAAGAGATATTGGGCAAGGATCAGCTGTTGTAGGATGGACGGAGTTATTGATGAGTGAATTAAAAATGGTGTGGGAACTGAACTGTAGTTTTTCGTTTAGTATAGTCTCACGGGTGTTAACGTTGTTGAAACTTTTGTATATTTCATACTCCTCTAGAGTGTCCATCTTTTCCCCTTTTCTGTAAGTGTGTAGAATTTCCAAGCTGTCATCAATATTTCCCATTGTATGATTGAAGTCAATTAAATGTTGTGCGAAGGTGGATTTTTGTTTGGTTACGCTGGAAACTGGTCTGTGCTCTTTAAACCTTGTTTTGAAACTTCGTCCTGTTTGGCCAACATACATACTAGGACATTCAGCGCATTTCAGTTTATAAATGCCAGTTTTACAATGTATGTCCTTTGCGGTCGTTTTTGAGGCTTTTGAGGTTTTGAGGCCAACCCTACACTATGTACCTGAAGCTGACGATGGTGTTTTAACACCGAAACATGTCCTGAATAGACATATTTTATTGAGCTGTGACGGGAATTACGTAAGTAATTTAGTCTTACATTATGTCCAACAGCTCAGGGGCTACACACATGGATTTAAATTGTATTTAACATCTCATTACTAAGTTTTAGGTAACCATGATAACTCGAACGTCACATAAAAAACTTGATAGGTTCGCTGAATGTTTTCCCTTACCTCAGATATCAAAGTCCTACTGTGTAACAATACGAGCTGTGAACCAGTAAAGTTTACTGTTTTGAATGGTTCCTTGAATAAAATAGCTGTAAGAGCAACCAAATACAGTTTCAGGGGATGTTAAAGTCTTCTTGGAGTGACTTATATTTTTAAGGTCAGGGTTTGAATCCCTTAAATCACCAACAGCTTTGGGATAATGTAACTTGGGGTTTCAAAAATCACCTATATCTGCAGGACTATCTTTATAAATAAGTCTATTATAACTTAAGTAAAATATGATAGCTGAGTTGTTAGAGTACTTCTCTGACAATCAAAAAATTGATTACTAGTTCGATCCTGAGAAAAGTCAGTAGATTTTTGCCGACCCAGCTGTTCTCATATCATTGGGATCTTAATAAATGATTCTGGTTTAAAGCCCGTAACAGAGCTAACCTACCTACACCTTCGTCCTACACACATTCGTCCATGGACCCAAAGAATATGAAAGTCATTGATTCTACCCACTTGTTGTTCATTCATAATCAGCCAAAAATATGCAACTAAGTAGACTTGTTCTCATTCAAATAGTGATATATTGTATAACTCTCTTCGTTAAAAACAATACTCTAAAACTGATAATGGCGATATATAATCTGTGTTAAAATAATATTGAGATTTAGCTTTCAAATCAAAGAGAAGGGATATTAATGTGTAATGTAATAACATTGTTGAATCCATTCTAGCAGTGCATTCCCTGAAGGCTGCGATATATTTTACAGAAATCACATAAATCTCGCTACAACGTCAAACTTTTACACCTCAGGAAGATATCAAGCCGTGTAATATCCTCTGTTTTAGGGTTACGAGCCTCTTGAAGTACCATATGTTGTAAAATATAGCCTACTGTAATTTTATTATTTTGATACTTTGTAGTAGACTGCAATTCGTTTTAATATATAGTATATTTTAACCTTTTTCTAACTGATCATGACCTAAAATATCACATTCTCTGTGACACAACTAACAAACTTAGTAGATTTCCAGTAAAGATTTTTAAAGATAAATTCGTTTTCAAAACGAAAACAATTTAAGCTCATGAATTCCAAAATAAAAAAAGCATATATCGTTGTATGTTTATGCAGTATTTTACAGGAAATGACTTCTCAAAAAGATCACTGTTATCCGGAAATATAGATAACTAGTGGCCCTTAGCAGAGCTAGCAATTGCTGCCCTTCACCTCCATTGTAATTTGTCCTTAACCATTCCCTATGCTGTGCACCACTCCTAAATACTCTCCTTTGTAGTCGCGGTCTTCCCCTAACACGATACATGTCAACACTGTATTGCAATTCTACCCTAAAAACAAAACACTAAAATTAATAAACATACAAATACGCAATGTTGACACTTCTAATATTTTTCCCACTGTCTTTGGACCTTAAGCTTTAAAATGGATCCTCAACAGCCATGCTACCTTTTTCGCAGCTCGAGATATTTTGTGGGGACCGATTCGCTTACGGAATAAATAGTCCGGTTTTTAATTTTATGGATGGCTTTACTTTAGTCTAATGAACAAAATGTGGAGTTCCTTTTGTGTGCGGAAAATTCACAATCTGCGTGAAATGTTCTAACGGCATCTAGCAAATTTCTCTTACAGGAAATACGTAAAAATGGTGGGATCACATCATTTGTCCGAGTTTTCAACTGTCCGAGTTTGTTAAAAATTACAAAATATTTGAAAAATCATTTGTCCGAGTTTTCAACTGTCCGAGGTTTGATAAATAACTAATAATAATTAGATAAATCAACTGTCCGAGTTTTCATTTGTCCGACTTTATTAAATTATTTTAAAAAATATCGAAATATCAAGTGTCCGAGTTTTCAACTGTCCGAGTATGGTTTAAATAATAATAATATTTCGTTAAATCAACTGTCCGAGTTTTCATTTGTCCGAGTTTTTAAATTATTAAAAAAAATATCAAAATATCATTTGTCCGAGTTTTCAACTGTCCGAGTAGGGGCAACATCAAAATGTGACACTGCGCGCCGAGACTAGCGTGTCTAAAGCGCCTGTTCAGAAGTTGATGTGAACCCCTTCTGTGAAGGAGTCAGGCATTGTGCGAGCCGCGAGAGCCCCTCACGTCGAATTAAGAAAAATTATTTTTTTTTTATATAAGACTAATTTTACAATTATTAATTATAAAATTAAACTCGCATCACCTAACACAACCAACCAAACTTGCTGATAATATAAAATACCCCCGCCATTATTACCTATATTATCAGCAAGTTTGGTTGGTTGTGTTTGGTGATGACAGTTTAGTTTTATAATTAAAAATTGTAAAATTAGTCATATAATAAAAATAATATAATTTTTCTTAAGTCGACGAGAGGGCCTCTCGCGGTTCGCACAGTGCCCGACTCCTTCGCAGAAGGGGTTCACATCAACTTCTGAACAGGCGCTTTAGACACGCTAGTCTCGGTGCGCCGTGTCACATTTTGATGTTGCCCCTACTCGGACAGTTGAAAACTCGGACAAATGATACTTTGATATTTTTTTTAATAATTTAAAAACTCGGACAAATGAAAACTCGGACAGTTGATTTAACGAAATATTATTATTATTTAAACCATACTCGGACAGTTAAAAACTCGGACACTTGATATTTTGATATTTTTTAAAATAATTTAATAAAGTCGGACAAATGAAAACTCGGACAGTTGATTTATCTAATTATTATTAGTTATTTATCAAAACTCGGACAGTTGAAAACTCGGACAAATGATTTTTCAAATATTTTGTAATTTTTAACAAACTCGGACAGTTGAAAACTCGGACAAATGAGCCTCACCCAAAATGGTCTGATTCTGATGAAATTTGGTACAAACGTGTAATACAACATTTATGACTCTAAGTTAAAAAACCAGCCAGATCGCTAGTCCCGAAACTATCAAAATAAGCGATCTGTGTTATTTTTTGGAGGTTTTGTACCCCAAAAATGTTTTTTTTACATTTAAATTTTTAAAAATTAAAATTTTAGTTTTACCAGTGGATTTTGCTAAAACATATACACAAATAGGCATTTTTGATAATTTCTCTACGTCAATTGGTTACCGAGATATTAAAAGTGCCTAACACATTACGCTGTCTAATATGTTATTCTTATGGAGGAATAGGAAGATTGTTTATTTTGGTTAAAGGCTTCATCTCGTTGTAGTTTATTGATATTTGCATAAAAACTCATATTTGTATTCCTCTTTGCAGTAAACCTGCATATTATTCTTATGGAAAATAATTCAAATGTTATTTATATAAATGTTTATGAATTCATTTTAAAGAAACTTGGCTTTGTGTGTGATTAAGAAATATATGCATTGGAATTTTGCTGGAGTACTGAGTACTTGATCCACTACTCATTTAGCTCATAACACTTGAGAAGAACCACCAAAAACACGTGAGAAGAAGACCTCAAAAACGTACTTTGCTTTTGAGCTTGCACTGTTTCCTATGTAGTAGTAGACACTTTGAGTAGTACAAAGAGGCAATGGTAGTACGCATGAATGAACTAAACGAAGAGTTTGAAGTAAAGAAATCTTTTAGCATCTTGGATGGTGGATTTTTACTACACCGATCCGTGTTCAACATTAACGAAATCTTTGAAAATGTGTGTGAAAAGTACACCTTATATGTGAAGAAGAATTTTGGTTCCAGTGTGGTAGTGGTATTTGACGGCTTCAATGACAGTTCCACGAGTAAAAAATCTGCTGAACACCATCGCAGATCATAGAGGAACGTATCGACAGACATTCACTTTGACGTAGGTACAGTTATTACAGTGCAGCAAGATAAGTTTCTCTCGAGATACAAATAAAAAAAGCTAATTTAACCAAAATACTTTCATGTAAATTGAAAGAAGAGAACATTTTGGTTAAGCAGGCTCCAGGAGGCTGAATTTTTATTTCAGGTTCAGTGTTGCCTACAGTATTATTTTGAGGCTTCTGATTGGCTGAGGGAACATCATTACCGCAACGATACGGATTGACGTCAACGGCCTCGGTGGTGTAATGGGTAGAGTGCTGGGCTGATAATTCGAAGGACCTGGGTTCGAATCCCATCCGTAGCACTATTTTTTGTATTGGACTTTTTCATTATCAACACGTATGGTTGGTTTGATTAGGTTATGATGGTTTAATTTTATAATTAAAACATTATAAAATTGAATTTGACCCATTTATAGTTTTATTTTATGAATAGAAACATATTTTCGAATAAAACCTTCATTCGATTTTTCATTATCAGCAAGTCTGGTTAGTTTGGTTAGGTTATGATAGTTTAATTTTATAATTGAAAAATTATAAAATAGGATTTGAGGCATTTATAATTTTATATTATGAACACAACTATTTTTTCGACTAATAAACCTTCATTAGATTTTTTCATTGTCAGCACGTTTGGTTGGTTTGGTTAGGTTATGACGATTTAATTTCACAATAAAAAATATAAAATCGAATTTGAGGCATTTATAATTTTATTCTATGAACAAAACTAATTTTTCAATTAGTAAACCATTATAGTCAATCAGAAGCCTCTAAATGACACTGTTGGCAAAATTAATCCTGAAAAACAAATTGTGCCTCCAGGAGATTCAGATGTTTTGGTAATTATAAACAGCAATCAAGATTGCTAAAAATAAAACTGAAACTCTGGTGGTAGTAGTAGAAGACCTAGATCTTATTGTACTTTTAACAGTACTGACTCCAGAACAACATAATCTACTTCTTTAAACTTGAGAAGGGTTATATTAAATTTAGAGTTTACTCATCAGATAGCTTTCAAGGATAAGATGTTGCTTTGCATTCTACATCATTCATTGTAGTGAGTCGGTGGCTCAATCGGTAGCATCACAGACTTCGGGCAGCGATGTCGTGGGTTCGGAACCTGGTCACTGCCGAAAAACTAATTTTAAGATTGTCATTGGCGAAAATAAACAGTGATTATTGTTGATTATTATTATTGAGATTATATATTTTGTATTTTAAAAAGCTGAATTCTTTACAAAACAAAAGATTATTTTAGCCATTTAATTTTTTTTGGAAAATCAAATTTGCACGTGATTTAAAGACTCATCCTGTTTCTCAAATACCACCATGAACCAGCTTCAGCTCAGATTAGTTTTTTTGTTTAACCTCGATAGTTCAACAGGCTGTGATGATGTGACATGTTGGCAGTGGCCGATGACATGTTTACCGAGGTAAAAAAAACTAACTTAGAGCCTTCTTATTGTTTTCGTGCAAGCAAAAACTCAATACTTAAACTAGTATCCAATTCATAAACATTTTTTTCTAACATCCAAAGTGAAATCAGATGAATATTAAAAACTATAAAGAATGTACGGTATTGATGTATAAGTTTTTTTGTAAAGTTCAAAAAATATTTTTTACTAATAAGCTTGCTTTATTTTGTGTTTTAAATACTACTTGTGTGTAAATGTCAAATTTAATCCCTAGAGATAAACATTGTCGATGGTTAGACACCACCTTATCGAGGTTCTACTGTATCGATGATATACGTAATAAGCTACACACACACGTATAGCTCGATAAGGTTGGTTTACATAACATTAACATTGCCTTCATTATCTAACACACAATATGCATACGGCACAACAATTTGAATATTTATTTGTTTGAAAATGTTAATCTATAGAAAGCAGTTGCTGTGTAGCTTTACCCAATCACCCTGTATTTGGGTCAATTTAAAATTTGCATAGGCCGGTGCAGCTTTACAAGTCCAAATTGGTCTCACATTCATGATCACTTGACCAATGTGTCAATTAAAAACCCAGAACCAGTAGGTTACCTGCAGTTTCATATAAATATAAAAATAATTTTTAATGTTCTTTGTGATTTTTTAAACAAACAAATATAAGTTTTCTTAACAATCAGAGTAACCCGTGGGTGTGAGGAGTTTATTTTAAGGTCCTATTTGTTTGTCCCCACGGACGACAAATCCCTCCTATGACGTCAGACACAGGTGCAGTCTTGAGGGAGCGCTGTCTCTGTTATCCTTGCTTACCACTCACACCTGGGGAAGGGATTGGGATTGTTTAGGCGACCTTCACGTAAATATCCTTCTCTTGTGGAATGAAATCATTACTTTTTTATAGCTATCTATATTAATAGGCAAGCATGTTTCTCTAAAACCTTTTTTCTCAGCTTGTGTACATTGTTTGGAAAATTTACTCATACTGTTAGAAAGATATTTTCCTGTAGGTGTGCAGAATCCTTTTATAAATTAAAATAGACTAAAAAAATAAGCACAAAAAATAATATTTAAAATAAAAAAATAACATGGGCCTTATGGGTTACCATGGTGACGAAATAACAACGAAATATAAACAGAAAATCAAAAAACTTGGAATAAATTGCAATCACATGTTTTATTTACAGCGTGGGGTGAAAATAGAGAAGTCTGTACTAGATATTTTTGGTTGAGTTTTCGACCACTAGACGACCTCTAGTTTGAAATAAATATTTTATTAGGATACTAGGCACGAGCCCTGGTTTGTTTTTCAGATTACTTCAGGCTAGACCCACGGGTTGCGGCACTATCACTTGGATACAATTCATTGGTGATTTGGCGGAATTTGAACCCGGAACCTCAGGCACCGAAGTTCTGCGCTCCAACCACTAAACCAGCTCGCTCCCCCAGTCTAATGTACACTAACATAGTTTAATATAGGGAATAAGCAATTAAGCTTAACTTAGTTCTCAAAAGAACTAGACCTGGGACCCATTTAATTTTTGCTTCAATGTCCCCTGAGGCCAAAAACACATTTCTTTCAAACTTATTTATGCGTATCCGTTAGTGAGATAAATCACGCAACAAGATCAAATATTGATGAAATTAGATAACAACGTAAGCCTAAATTTATTAGAACGAGTCCGAGAACCAGCATGATCGGACGATGGGAACGGGGTTGTATGGCGGTTTTTATGGGATGAAAATGGGGTTTTCTTTCCCCATTTTTGATGGATGTCTAAGAAATAGCGCGTATACAACTAATAGGTAGGGTATAAAAGCGTTAAGTACAAATAAAAAATCTGAAATATTAGTTATATCTTGAATAGTTTCCATTACAAAATCTCAATTTTGTACAGAAATGTGAGAAATAAATTTAAGAATGCATAAAGTTATATAGTTTTAAATTAATTTGTGAAAAAAGTGCCAATGACAATAGTACAATATCAGAAACGTTTTTATTTGCAACTATTTAATGAGCACCATGCTTGTAGAATTGAAAAGGAGGACAACAATTAGAAGCCCCTCGTAAAAGAGAGTCAGCAGGCAACTGGGAATCATTAGGTAATGGATTACATCTGTCGGGGAAATCCCCGGTGGTTCTTTATTTATAGGGATTTATCTGGGTATTTAACTTCACGGTTATCTCCGGGCTCTGCTCCTAACTGGCGAAACTGTGTTACTTGTTTTAAAACAATTATTATATTGTCTGTAATATTAGTCATTTATACAATAGCATAAGTATGATAGAATTCCTAGATTTTTTAAATTCTAATTTGAGTTAGGCTATACACGTAAAGTAGCTGATAAGATCCTTTATTCTTCCTTATGCTAGAACCCGTAAAAATTAATTTAATAAAAACTCTAGTTATCAAACTTATATTTTAATGCGATTCACCCCGGTTTTTATTCCTAATCGTACCAAAGACAGGACTTTAATACATCGCTTTGCATTTTGATCACAAGGCAGCGTTTACAAGGAATTTAATTACAAAACAGGTTGTTATTTTTAACCTCTGATAATATGGTGATGACATTAAACGATTGAAAGACATTGTTAACTTTTTAATTAATTCCATTTTCAATTGTAACTGCAAGTTAAATGTTTTATTCAGTTAAGCATTGATTTTCCGACATCTATTATATTATTAAAGTGATACAACCAAATTTTATGTAAACGGTTAAGGTCATTTACCAAATAAAAATATAGGCATATATATGACACATCAAAATGAAGCTTAGAGTGTGTAGCTCTGCCGAAAAGTATTGATATGGACGAATTCCCTAAGGGCTCTGCCCCACAGGCTGATTTCCAAAGGGCCACACCTGGCATGCTTCCAATGTTTAAATGATTTAATTTAATTTAGTTAATGAAACAGCTGGTCAGTACAATGAACTCGTGTTTGTTTATTTACTCGAAAAATATGTTTGGGACGCTTTATGTAGATTGAGGAGGGTTATGTTTGGTTTTAAAGTGAGGTTGTATACGTTTTGTAAAGTATTGCTCAAAGTTTCATTTTTTATATAGTAAGCTACATGTGAAGAGGCTTGACAAAAAATGAAGAATTATGGTAAAACATGTCATTCATGAAGCATCAATATGAAGCAATTGATGGTCATATGCTTATGGATCATCTATTAACATCAAAAGTAGGGGTTTGAAAGTACAGTAAGTAGGTTTACGCTTTTAAATCAGTTTATATTTTCAAACTAAATCATAGAGTTGCTGTATTTTAAAACACACATCAGCACCACTTTAATAGCTCTCGGGTCACATTTTCTTCCCGTTGCAAAGCACGGGTATAGCAGCTTGTTCATGTTGAAAAACATGCAATGGAATATAATAGATGATTATTGAAAATGTTGTCAAATATGCTGTCGATAACAAAACGTAAAACCAATCGTTATCTGAATCCAATTATTAGCAAATACTTTTTTTCAATTTCTGGAAAATAATATATTATCGTCTTTTATATTGTCATCGGATTACAAGCAGAAAATGATTTTATGTCAGCAGTGACTAGGTGACATGAAAAATGCCATACCATTTGTAATACAAATAGTTTTTAAATTCTACTTTAGTCTAACTCTTATGTATTAATATAGGACAAGGAAGTTATATGTTCTAAATAAAACTATCTAGAGAAAATACTATGTTGTGTATATAAAATCAAAAGTAAGTAAGAATATCTAGAAATAGATGTCGTGATAAATTTACACTAAATAACTTGTTTAACCTCTCAATTAGTGTTTTAACTGCCAAAGAAAGGTCCCTAGCACTAGCACATTTGTATGCATAACAAGTATTTCTTGACTAGAAATAGCCATTGAGATCTCCAGCAAGCTATGTTCTGGTATTTAATTAAGTTTTATTTTTCGTCACGTTGTGCATTTTGTTTGCCCAATTAAATTAAATTTGCTTTTCTTAATCAAGTGTAGAAGTACTGTTGAATTTCTCTTTTAATGTATTTATTTATTTATATTAACTTAGTTTGTGTACTATTCTAGCCCTGATACTAAACTACATTATTTCCTTACACATTCGTACACTATTTCGTCATTCGTTAGTTTGTTGGGTTAAATAACATAATTTTACATTTTCATTTGAAATATTTGGTTGGCTCTTTAAAGCTCAGTTAAAAATAATATTTTGCTTGTAATTGGACTAGCAAAGAGATTTCAGGAAAAAGAGTAAGTAAAAATTGATACACTTAAGATATAAACAAGTAATTAAATATGTCTTATTCAATTAACAATATTTTTGAAGGTAAACGTTTAATTGGTGGAGTGCTCCACTAATTCAGTCCAAAATCTTAATGTTTCAGTCGGAGTCGGTTCAATAATTTTTTTTATGTATTAAAGTGTTGTTTATGTGTTTATTTAGTGCAAACTAACAACGCATTGTGTAAAGTGATTATAAGGAAGTTAATATTCTTTAGGAGTCACATAAAAACAACTGAAAACAAATGTGTTTGCGTAGAAGAATGCTGCACGATATAAGATTTTCAAAATGGTTTACAATGAAGTATTCGTACCACATCAGCTGTGTTGTACAACAAAATCAAAATGACAGAACAGAGGAACTTCGAAGTAACTTAACAGGAATTTAACCTAAAATAGTGTTTGGTAAAATTATTCAATATCAATTAAGCTGAAATTCACTGGTATAAATGAACCGACAAACGAATTAGACCATTAAATTCTGAGATGAAAACATACTCATACAGCGAGTGTCGTTGAACTGTGTGGGACCGCTTAGCGCTCAACTCGTTGAACACTCAATTCGTTGAACACTCAACTCGCTGATCACTCGATCGCAAACCCTTTACGAATGATGTGGTGGGTTTGCAATATACTGATTTAATCCCTGCGATCATTGACATTTAATTGAAAGATTTTCTGAGGCATTCTATAACTATTGTGGAACATACAATAAAAATGAAATCAGTTGAGATTGTAAATTAGGGTGTGTTTACAAGTTTTGTAATTGAACAATTCTAACTTTTTTAGTTATTTTTTGTAGATTAGTTGGATTAATTATATTTTTCAGATGTAAAAAAAAATATGGTGCCATAATTTTCACAATATAATACCATATAATACGTGTTGATAGTGTAAATAGAAGAACACGCTTACATATATTAAAGTAAAAATAAGAAAACCTGTAAGAATAAGGGCTACTACAAAAATGAAACAAAACAAATAATTTAATAACTTACATCTGATTGACTATTTAGTTGAAGTTCCTAAAGTTATGGTTAGCTAAAGGTTATTAAGTTCTAATTAGTAGATAAATAAAGGTTATTGGGTAGTGAAAAAAGTTTCAAATTGGCCTTACAGTACTTTATTTGTAAAGCTAAACTCACAATTCACAATTTACATAGCATTTTTAAAATAGCTTTAACAGTTTTTTTAGTTTACTACTTATAACCAATAGACCTTGATCATATTTGCCTTTATTGTTGTAAATTGAGCCATTAATTTGGAACAATTCCAAACTATGGTTCGTCCAATTAATTAATCATCATGTCCAGCGACACAATTCTATTGGCATTTCGATTTGTTTGCAAGCATTTCTCAGTATGCGTGGGGATGAAATTAGTTGCAAAAATTGCGAAAACATTACTTTACCTTTAACCGATTGATGAGAAATTAATTTAGGCTATCAAGGTTAATGTTTGTTAGTATGTTGTTAAAGCAGATACATATACACCGTTTCCAATATATTCCAGATTTTACTAATTCAATTTACTGTAAAACCTTAAGGACTGTCACGATTGTGACAGAAATTATATTTTATTTTCATATGTTATAAGGTAATAGAATTGAATGTGAGTACAAATCCTGGAAAACTAGAAGAAACCGGTTTTCTTAGTTCAAGTCGATACCAGCATTGATAACTGCAAGCGCGCAGTCTGGTGGCAAGTGTTCGAGACTAGGATTAGGGTAGCGATGATTCATAATTTGGAGGAGAACCACTTTGTTTCAATCTCATTTTGCGTAGTTGTGGCCGACAGTCAACTTGTTCCCTCGATTTGGAGGTATGTAGTGCAAATAATTAACCAATTTATGTTTTAAGGTTATTCCAGGAAAAATCAGTACAACTTCAATTTGTAAATATATAGCTAAGCATTTTTGGGTAAACCAATTAATAATTTTACTTAAATTTTGATAGATATGAAGATTGAACACCACGTGTTTTTGGCTCAGGTTTCAACGAGTGTTAAAAAATTGTTTTAGCTTTGTATCTTAAAAGGGATTAAACTTAAAGAGCATTGTGTCAATCTAAATGATTTTTATAACTATCAGTAACTGTTCAGAGAGAATATTTCGATTAAATTTGATTTCTTAAGGTAAAATTAGGTTGGTTTCAAAGTCATGTTCTAGTTGAACCGACAGGATTTTAATATTGTTTTAGTTTGGGGTAGTTATTAAGGATTTGTCTAAACAGTTATTTATTTCGATATGGAAGAAGGATATGTTTAATTGAGGTTAATTTGTGTTTTATTAAAATGTCACAGTAAACTGATTTAGTAATTCGTTAAAGAATAAAGATGTATTATATACATGTTTGAGACAGCTGATTTAAAATTACTTTGTGGTCAATTTTATTATTATGTAAATTCAGTAAGATTTGCGTTAAAAGGAAATATGTTAAAATACTTTATATTTTGTACTTACTAATGATTTTATTTAGGGTGAATTTATTTAGGGGGTTATTTTAAATGTTTATAAATGAAAACAAAATGAGAATTATTAGTATTCTATGTTTAAATTTATTGTAGTAAACTAGACTTCAGAAACAATTTGTGGAAAATAAACTTTGCTGGATAGATGTGTGACTAGACTAAAATAAAGATATTAAATAAAGGGTCCATAGTACGAATTTGGAACATGTCCTAGGGTTCAAGTCCCAGAGTTAAACATCGTCGGAGAGTACACCATCGCCTATCTGTTGTCTGGAGGAGCCTGGACCAGTATCACCTTCTTGGGGGGCCTAACAACCATCTGGGGACTATCTGTTTGCAAACCATGGACGTCTTCTCACCAGTAGACTGTCTCCGGCTCAGATCATCTCACTGAAGCTCCACCAAGGATTGAAGACAGCATCCGTGAAGTGATGAGTACCCTTCACCATGTTACACATCAATATTTTCAAGTTTTATGATTAGGCCTATATTTGTGTTGTAAAGTAGGAAAGTATGGACTTTGGAGAGGACAAGAAGTTTTAGGGGGATTTTTATATATAAGGTTTGATCGATCAAAGAAAGGGGAGGGCAAAATAAAAGGGGGGGGGGGTTAGTAATGATTGTAATGTTTATTTTGGTTAAGTGAAGATATCAATTTCGTTAATTTTCTAAGGTCAATATCATGCAGAACAATTGTTAGTTTTTAAGATTTTATTTCATTATATTGGATTTTTACTGGAATAATACGACTTCTTATTCCAGCATGCCCTTCTTGCCTCCTTTCACAGCACGCTATACTTGATCTTAAATTTAAGTCACTTAGGTGTGTCAGATGCGCCACTCTGCTATCAAGTTCGTGTTTGTGGGAGGTGGAGAGAGAAGCATGATGAAATAGAGATTTTAAAGGTTTTTTGAGTCAAGTAAATAAATCATGGGTTTCAATGTTGATCTGCTCCACAAAGATGAGCTGTTGTACGAGTTGCAATGGCGGGGTTTCCCTGTTACTGTAAATAATACGGTAACTATCTTGAGAAAACAACTTAGGAAGGCTTTGAAGGATAATGTACCGACGAAATGGGAAAATTTAACTGTGTTAAGGGTAACAATAGAACTAGACAATTGTCGAGAGAAGGTTGAAGAATTTCGGGAATTACTCGCGAGTGTTGAAGAGATTAAGGAGGCGGTCGGTATTCATAGGTTGAAAGAGCGAGTCAGTCATTTGAGGCGACGTTTGGGTAATTTGCTCGAAAACGGGAATATTCGTTTGCCAGATCAATCGCGAAGCCAGGTTTCAGAATGGGTCAATGAGTCCAATCAGTGGAAAAGGCACTGCGTAAAGGTTTAGATAGGTTAGACCAGACTGTAGTTGAAGCTAGTTTGAGAAAGTTAAGTGAAACACATGAAGTTGAGGAGAATGGTATAGGGTCGGATAGTATAGATTATAGTAAGGATGTTTTTGAGCCAGAAAATGCGCAAGCGATGGGTAATTTGGATAAGAACCAAACAGAAAACAATGTTTCTGGGTCTAATGTAGAGATAAGCAATTTGGGTATTGATAAGAGGTTGCATACATCTTCTACTTCTGAGTTGTTTACAAAACTAACAAATCCACTTGAAAAAATCATACGTGAAATCCCTTCTAATGTTAATGGCTTGGACCACAATAAGTTATTAGCTTTACTCAATGTAGTAAATAAGTTCAAAAAGTGTGGTAAACTTAATGATTCACAGGTGCTAGAGGTTGTAGCTAGTCATGTAAGCGAACCATTGTTGGGTAGAATAAATACGCACATCCAATGTGGGTCAAATGTAAGCTCTGTGCATAGTGCCTTACTAAGGTACTTCATTCCACAGGGTTTATATGAGAAGCTAAAACGTGACCTGGTACATAGACCCCAGGGTCCAGACGAACCTCTTGCCATGTATGTGTGTGAGGTAAGGAACAACGCGGAGTTGTTAAAATGTGATTACTCAGAACGTGAACTGATTGACGTAATTATCGTAGGAATAAATCCGAGGGACAGAAATAAATTAGTTTTCCAGGAATTTCCTAAAAGCTTACAAGATTTGGAAAAAATGTGTATGGTAATTAAGAATGTTGAGTATAATGACTGGGAAAGGGAACAGATAAGAGGGAGAAGGAATCAGTTTGGCGGTAATAATTCTGGTCGTGGTTATGTAAATAATGTAAATGCAACTAATGGAAGAGAAGGCGGGAGTAATCAGATGGAACCACGATTATGTAACTACTGTTCTAAACCCGGTCATTTCATAAGGGATTGTTGGAAACGAGGTAGGGACATTAGGGGAGGTCACACAAGTGGCGTGTCAAACAGGGAAGACGTTGGGAGTAGGCCTACAGGGACCAACAATCAGGGAAACTAGTGAGAGGGAAGAGTGCCTTCCATAAAACAGGGGACTTAAATAAGGCCTAATCATAAAACTTGAAAATATTGATGTGTAACATGGTGAAGGGTACTCATCACTTCACGGATGCTGTCTTCAATCCTTGGTGGAGCTTCAGTGAGATGATCTGAGCCGGAGACAGTCTACTGGTGAGAAGACGTCCATGGTTTGCAAACAGATAGTCCCCAGATGGTTGTTAGGCCCCCCAAGAAGGTGATACTGGTCCAGGCTCCTCCAGACAACAGATAGGCGATGGTGTACTCTCCGACGATGTTTAACTCTGGGACTTGAACCCTAGGACATGTTCCAAATTCGTACTATGGACCCTTTATTTAATATCTTTATTTTAGTCTAGTCACACATCTATCCAGCAAAGTTTATTTTCCACAAATTGTTTCTGAAGTCTAGTTTACTACAATAAATTTAAACATAGAATACTAATAATTCTCATTTTGTTTTCATTTATAAACATTTAAAATAACCCCCTAAATAAATTCACCCTAAATAAAATCATTAGTAAGTACAAAATATAAAGTATTTTAACATATTTCCTTTTAACGCAAATCTTACTGAATTTACATAATAATAAAATTGACCACAAAGTAATTTTAAATCAGCTGTCTCAAACATGTATATAATACATCTTTATTCTTTAACGAATTACTAAATCAGTTTACTGTGACATTTTAATAAAACACAAATTAACCTCAATTAAACATATCCTTCTTCCATATCGAAATAAATAACTGTTTAGACAAATCCTTAATAACTACCCCAAACTAAAACAATATTAAAATCCTGTCGGTTCAACTAGAACATGACTTTGAAACCAACCTAATTTTACCTTAAGAAATCAAATTTAATCGAAATATTCTCTCTGAACAGTTACTGATAGTTATAAAAATCATTTAGATTGACACAATGCTCTTTAAGTTTAATCCCTTTTAAGATACAAAGCTAAAACAATTTTTTAACACTCGTTGAAACCTGAGCCAAAAACACGTGGTGTTCAATCTTCATATCTATCAAAATTTAAGTAAAATTATTAATTGGTTTACCCAAAAATGCTTAGCTATATATTTACAAATTGAAGTTGTACTGATTTTTCCTGGAATAACCTTAAAACATAAATTGGTTAATTATTTATTTATTTATTTATTTATCCATATACGGTAAACACCATTTTACATTGTACATACATTGCAATTTTTTTTACAGATGGCCAAAAAAAAGATATACTACTAAAATGATCAGCTATCTACTACCTACACTTAGAATTAACGAAACAAAGTTGAAAAATAAATATATGATAAATATCACAGCAAGTGGCAATAAAGAGTAGAGACTAGTTAACATGCAGGAACAATAATAACAATAAATATTGACGAAGTAGAGACTAACAATGAGCAAACCCAAAATTATGAAACACTACAAAATAATACATATTATGGAGGCAAAACCAGCAAATTTACAGAAAAAAAATAACAATGTGCAAAAGGTACGGTAAACTCTGAAGAAATATAAAAACTTAACAATGAGGTAACAACAAGACAGACCATAATATTAATAAATATGAAAAAGTAAGCACATAAGTGAGGGGAGTCGACGGCCCCAACACTACCACACACTTGAACAAAACATGCACTCACTGGCTTGGAAGTGAGGGGAGTCGACGGCCCCAACACTACCACACACTTGCACAGAAACATGCACTCACTGGCTCGGAAGTGAGGGGAGTCGACGGCCCCAACACTAAGTCATCGCCACACTCCTAACGAAAAGCTAATTAAAAAATAAATCAAACATGCACATGCTCCTCTGACGAGTAGAAGTTGGTTAGCTCCCTCCTAAGACGATTCTCGGAGAACTGAATGAGGTCGATGTAACTGGGCAGGCTGTTTCCCAGACGATGAAGGCGAGGCAGAGCACTGTGGTAAGAATATTGAGTCGAACAATGAGCTCTCTCAAAGAGTCCTCTGGATCGAACCACACGAGCACAACGAAAATCAACCCTGCTCAGCAAATCCGGTGAATCAACCGAGGCTGTGATGATCTTCTTTAAGAGCAGCAGATCAAAGATTTTGCGTCTCGAACTCAGAGGAAGAAGTCCAAACCGACGTTCCATCTCATCCAGTGGTACTTCAAGGTAGCGAAAGCCCAGACTCACTCCAAGTACTCGGAGAAATTTTCTCTGTACACCCTCGAGAAGATCAACATGGCATATCAGGTATGGTGACCAAACTGGTGAGCAGTACTCCAACAAAGGGCGAACCAGCTGCACATACAAAGTCCTTAGGGCATGAGGTGAAAACCCATCTCGAGACATTCTGACAACAAATCCCAGAGCAGAATAAGCCTTCTTACTTATGTTTCTTAAGTGAGGTTCTGGACTTAGATTCGAGGA
>NW_026543651.1:0-20494 GCF_028750875.1 Macrosteles quadrilineatus
TAAAATTAAGTTTTGGGGTCAAGGAGTAAAGTTACGTAAATACATGTAAAGGTGAAGTATACAGTAAACATAATAATATTCAATATTGCAAAAATAATATTTAGTACGAAAACAGCAAAAACCGATAAAAAATTTGAAAAATTTACAAAATTTTGAAAGTAGGGCGTTTTTTTGAAGCTTAAGGAGTGCGATTTTCTGAAAACGCCTAAGAGGGTTTTGTAGAAAATTTAATTCCTGTTCCTGGATATACTGTCAAATCTTTTCTAGCTCTTACCGTTTTCGAGCTACATCCGGTTGAAAAAAAAGTGTTTTTTCGTTTTCAGAGGTCCGCCGTTTTGGATTTTTGGGTGGGTTAAAATTTGAAAATGGGACTTTTGCATATTCCACCGGTAATGTAAGATCTTTTACTACAATACTACGCAAATTTGAAGTCTCTAGCACGTTTCTAAGTGGTTCAGATGGGAACACGAAAGTCGGCCATTTTTAATGTTATTCCCCATAAGAATAACATGGGGGGGGAATTCGAATTTTCGGGGGGGTTAAAATTTGAAAATGCGACTTTTTGGAATTTTATGGGTGGTTTGGGCACTAGACCTACAACCACCGAAAATTTCAAGTCTCTAGCTCATCTAGAAGTGGTCTAGAATTTGTATCCCCAGTCAGTTACACATCGGATTGTATAGTATTTAGATTTTTACCTAACCCGCCATGTTAAACTTCTCTATCCCAAGCGTGATGTATACAACTTCTTTACTTCTCGAGTGATGTAAAGTTAAAAAAAACTCACTCGGTGAGGTAATGAAACCCATTTAAATAACATTGAGTGCTTAACTTAAAAAACATACCTCTATGGAGCCAACGACGTTCAACGCTAGAAATCAGCTGTGCGCTTGAATGTTATTGTTATGTTTTAAAGAATTTTCCTAACCTAGCTTTTGTTTGTAAATGAACGTTACTGTTAGAAGATGAGTGAAATGGATAATGAAAAATTTTGTACGTAAACCCATGTATATTGTCGGGTCAGGTAAAATCTTGTACGTTACACGTTACGCAAGAGCGTGTTTACATCACTTAGGTGAATTATGCAACTCGCTTCCGCTCGTTGCACAACATTCACCTGCGTGAAGTAAAAACGCTCTTACTACACTTGTAAGGTAAATAGCTATAACCCAATTATGAGTTAAGAATGGAGTGAGATGATCTGTTCAGCTTTGTCACTGACTAAGATCAGCTGTTTCATAGCCAGGATCATTTATTTAGGGCTCAATGATTAGGAACAGCTAGGTGTTTGAATAAGAGGAGGTTAACCGTATATAATATATTTGTAATTTGTACAAATTAAATTATGGAATTTCATAATTTAAGTTCTATAACGGCTACCTATTGAGTCTGAGAACATCAATACCTCGTGTTCGTTGGCCAGTGGTGTGTAGCCTGTCATCAGAAAGTGAAGTCTTGGAGTTGGAATGAGAGGACCAATCAATCCAATAAGATCATTGTTCATATAGGAAGGGTATCTGTAACGCAAGTAGAGAGATAACTAAGGCAATGGTGTCACTGTTATGCACCATCAAGTAGGGGTGTGCAGGCCAGACATTTTTACTTTAGTTTGGGTCAAAATTTAGGTCCTCTGGCTTGGGCAAAAATCGGGTTGCTTTTGAAAGTATCAATAATTTAAAAAAATATTAATTGTCATTTGTCATACTACAATCGGTTTATACAAAATAGTGTACATAATCTCTCCATATCACGAGAAAAAGATTATCGAGAGAAAATCATGAACATCGTCCATGGTCACTGTGAAATAGTGAACATCTTCTACAGTCACGGAGAAATTATGAATATGTTCTGCGGTCACATTGTGGACATCTTCAAGGTCATGGTAAAATCTAGAATATTTTCTATGCTTAGCTGAATATTGTGAACGTCTTATACAGTTACAGGGAAATCATGAAAGTCTTCCACGGTCACGGGGAAATCAAGGACATCTTCTGTGATCACAGCAAAATTGTTTACAACTACCATGGTCACGGCAAACTCTGTGACCTGATCAAGGACCTGGAGACCCTTACAATGATGTCAGTTGGTTTTAAAAAGTTGTGTTCATTGTATGAAGAACCAAGAGACCAAGCCAGGCTTGCTTGTATTTAATTTGTTTGTTTTTAATTTGCGTTTACCTGAGAGTTGTAGTGCTGACAGACATTATTGTAGACACAAGAGAGTTGATCTGAGTGAAGGAAGGGTTCTGTATGTGTAGTCTGTCTGTGGCTATTCTGTTGAGTGCAGTGTTGTCCAGTACTACCACACAGTCCGCACTCTTGGTCAGCCTCTTTAGTGTCAACAGAGAGTTGTATGGCTGCACGACCACATCACTACACAGTTCAACAATAGTTATCATACATGTTAAGCCATCTTTAATAAGTGGTCATTCCTTTATCAAAAAGATATATAAGTTATATATCCATTTTGCTCAATTATTGGCTTCTGACCATTGGGTCACAGTATTATAACTTTATCAGTTGGCGGATTGGACCCTGGGCCCCATAAAACTGGACCACCTGCTATTTCCCACCCAAACAACACACCTTAACATGTAATGATAATAATGCCTGAGAGATATGAAGCTTACCACTAGTACACTTGGACTTCATCTTGGGTATGTTAAGGGAAATTCACAAATGATAATAGTAGGCCTAGTAATAAGTGAAATTATAGTATACGTCAAATGACAATAATGTGAGAATCTAAAGTAGCCTAATAGGCCTACATAATAAAAAAAAAATTAAAAACACATTACTTATGAGGGCTAAGTACTTTTAAAGCTTGCATGAAGAGTGGCTAAATCAGACAGTAAACATTGAGGCTATACCAAAAGCCTTGGTCTGTCAGAGTGAGCTGAGGGGTGCTACAAAATATCAACAGGTCAAAATAGCCTGGGGTAGGATACCCCCCCCCCCCCCGCAACAAAAAATTTAAATTATCAATGGGTACTTACCTAATTTCATCTTGGTTGGGAAATACGCTATATGTTTCTATTATCTTTTTGGGATATCTGTCGGTGAGCCTCTCAAGTAGATACGAACCCATTCCTGATCCTGTTCCTCCAGCAATAGAATGGCATAAAACAAATCCCTAGAAAAGTGAACAATATTGTAACTTAGTTAAAATTGAATTAGGTTAGAACAAATTGGGTGATACAGAGTTGTATTGTTAATTTGCTAACTACTCATGTGGCTTTACACAGGGTCTAATTTGATGGAGGATACAGTACAACAATGTTATATGGGCCTTCCCAGAAGAAAACATTATAAAGTTTTGAACAAATAATATATACCTGATTGCACTGCTATCCTTTTTAAGTACTACCTATGTGTTTAACTACGGATTTGTCAACGATTATTTGCTTAAACTATGATTATTTTACTATGTAAAAAGGACTGTGTGATACTAAACTGTTGATAGGCAAGCAATTTTTTGTTACCTCAAGACTATCGCTGCCGTCGGCTTCTCGGTCAATGATATCAAAGATCTCTTCATGAAGTCTCTCACCCTGGCTGTAACCAGACGCCCAGTTGTTACCTGCTCCGCCCCCGTGCTTTGACAGATACACATTCTCTGGATTGTACAACTGTAACAACATAAATAGATTGTATGAGTAGGCCCTTGTATTAACTATGACCGATGCAGCAAACCATTAACCTATTTCATTAACCAAACTAATATCCACCGAGTTCCTCATTTTCTGATTAAACTATCATCCTAAGTAAAATCAAGTATAAATTTGACAGTTTACCAAATTCAATATTCATGAACGTAACTTCTATAGGCCTACACAACAATTGCTTTAGTTGAGGCGGGTAATCCTATCCGCCCAAACTCAACTGCTGAGTTGTGTAAATGTCTTAGAGCTAGCGTTTATCAGTATATAGGGTGTCCCAGACCACCCGGCCGGCTTCTATAACTCCAATATGAAAGCAAATAGAAACCTGATTGCAACTGGAACCCCCTATTTTGACCCCAAAGAATTCAGCAAAATTATTTTTAAACTCAGAAAGCACCCAAAAGGGCAGATTACGGGGGGTGGGGGTGGTTCTTGGAGATTTTCAAATGTGGGTGGTGTTATACCTCATTTTAAAGGCCCCTGAGTATTAAAGGTCCCCATTTTAATCCCTGAGTATTTTAGTGGAAAATGTTTTAATTATTCTTATCCCTATTTACAGGGACACCCTGTATAGCCCATGCTAAATTTGGCTGCTAGGAAAATGGCTATACCTGATCCATGTTTAGATGTCTCTATTTTTGAATAATTCTAATGAAGTACTACCTTTGCATATGGAGAATTCATAATCGTGTGTATCACTCGGGGTTCCAAGTCAAGAAGGACGGCTCGAGGAATGTAGTGATCATCATCTGCCTGTACCACATATAAAGTATAAACAGTTTTAGATTATAACCAAGCAACAAATGTTTGAGTTTTCTTAAATTTAAAAAAAATCAACTTAGAAGCAAAATTAAATTAAATATTTTATTTTTGATAGAGTTCACTTTAGTCTATTTATAAAACTTGCAAGTGTTACCATCTGAAATTTGGAATTTTACTGCACTGTATTCTAACAAAAAGATAGCTTGAAATGTATATTGGCCCTAACATGTTTAAGAAAGAGGGAAATGATTTATTTCAACACCAACCTGCAACACTTAGTAATAAGTTTCTAAAGTAACTTGTAGCCTATGTTAAGTTAAATCTTAAGAAAAGAAAAAGAATTAAAAGGAAAAAAGTACTATAAGGTATTCGATTTTATTATCCTATATGTCAACTTAGCTTTAAAGTCTTAAGCGGCAACATAGTTTTCTTGGGAACAAATCATCAAAATTGCAAGTTGTAACAATAGGGCCTAATTGTAGATAGCACAGTAAAATAAATATGGGGAAACAGTGAATAAAACTTGTCCGAGCCTGCATAAAATCATAAAAGACTTTCAAGTAATCCTGTTAATGAAGGCCCACCTGGTAAAAGAATACATCTTTTCTGTCCACTCCCTCGGTTGTATAATCTTCAAGAATCCCTTCCGGATTAATTCCATGTTCAGCACATAATTTCTTCCAAAATTCAAAGCCAACTAGAAAAGTATTAAGATTATAAATCCTTAATTATAACTCCAATTATTTGTATTATATTTGTAAAAAGAAAAAGGAAAAAAAAATGTAAATTTTGTTTGTTACATTTTTGTGAATCAATTGGACCTCGCCGACAAGTTTTGCAAACTTGGCGAGGCCAGATTTTGTATTATCACAAATAAATAAATTTGAATTTGAATTTTGAATTTGAATTTGAATAGGTGGTTAAGTTAAAATTGTTGAAAATGCCTGCCTTTTTGTCAGCAGTTATTTGTAATAGTCATACTACAGCTGATGATATGAATGTTTATTTATTATCAGCTGTCTGTTTGTTGTCCAAATTTGTTATGTATCTTGTAAACATTGATGAGAAATACATTTGCTTGTTTTATAGTTTAAATTAGTTTTTTTATCGTCGTTATAACTTAGATTTTTCCTAAACACCTCCACTTGGGAGAATAATTCAAGAGATTATGGTCACCAGCATCGTTTTATGTACATAACAGTGTTGGGAAATCTAGTCTACTACGTACATGGTAAAAACTATTTATTCTGACGCGATTTTCTGTCTCACGAGTATTTCTTTAGAATATCTTTCGATCGAGTTCGTCCAGCTCTACAAATGGAATACCTACGTGAAAGGTATAAAACCATTGAAAGGAGTAGAAGATTGGCCGATGCGGAAAGATCGGGTGTTGGGCATTCTAGAGTTGTTCGATCGCGGTTGATATCGTCGAGGGAAAGAGAGAAAAGCCTACCCTCTCTGAGCCTCCGACTAAAGCCGAAAAGGAAGAACTTGAGAAATTCATCAAATCCACGACTCAGGCAAAAATAGTAATTTCTCAGTGCCTTAGTGATGATCTACATCAACGGATTTCAGGAAGATTATCAGCTAAGGAAGCGTGGGACATTTTGGTCGAGCAGTTTCTATAACAAGGCATGAAGATCAGTTGTTTCGTCAGTGTTTGAATTTCTTCAGTATGCATTGGGATGATACCGAGGATGCCCCAAACGTGCTTTCAAGATTGAAGAATCAAAACCGAGAATTTGCAGCTGGCCTCATAACATACAACATCCAAACAGTCGAAGATTTTCTTGAGCTCCTGTTTGTGTCAAAGGTGTACACATTTTGTCGAAGCCCTTTAAATCGTTTAAGTCTAGCTACTTGCTTATGAAGGCAAAAAAGAGCAAGAAACTTGTAGATGTTTCATCTGCATTGATCCTTCATGAGCGTAATGTTGCTCCTACGTCAAAAGCTGGTGACATTCTTAGAGCCACAAACAGCGGTGGTCAGAAGAATAGGAAACCAAAAGGTGAAACTTTGTGCAAATACTGTTCGGGGAAAGGTCATTGGATTTGCCAGTGTTCTAAATGGAAAGCTGACGATGGTTTTCCAGCAAACTCGAACGCAACAGTTAAGGCGGCGGGAAAGGAAGTTATAATAGCTCTTGGCAGTAGAGTCGTTAAGGTAGGTAGCGAACTATGAAAATGGAAAACTGGAAACGTTCACACTCAACGATGTCTGATATGTTCCTGACGTTTCTCGGAACTTGGTGTCCATTCTCGCAGCCAATGATCAAAATCCTAATTAGCAAGTTTGAATCGACTAATACCGAGTGTTGGTTCACTATTAACTAACAAACTGTATTCAAAGGTACTTGAAACTGTGGTGGAACTTTGTATCGTGCCTCATTTCACACAGTTCAACTGTCTGAGGTTTGGGCTAATGCAGCAGAAGACGCGCTGGGGTCACATTGATAAACGATACGTCCGATCAAAGCTCGAATCCGAAATGGGTATCAAAGTGCCAGCCAACTACAAGATCTGCGAACCGTGTTAGTTCGGAAATGCACACCGTCCACCAATTGGAACACGAGAACGCCCCTCAGCCCCAGGTGAGTTGTTATCCGGTGATGTTTGTGGCCTGTTTGACCCATACTTCAGAGGTCGTCGATACTTGATAAAAGACCACTTTTCAGGGTACTGATACTGTTTTGTCCCAAGGGAAAAAACTGCTGTCAAGGAAGCATTGCGTGAAGTGTTGGTTAAAGTTCGCACAATTGGTCATCACGTCAGAGAGATTCTTAGTGACAACTGACAACGGAGGTGAGTTTGACAACGCTGAAGTTCATCAAATTCTCAGAGAATATGGTGTAAACCAACATCTGACAACGCCATATACATCCAAACAAAATGGTGCTGTGGAGAGAGAGAACAGAACAATCGTCGAAATAGCCCGGACCTTCAAGTACGCCAATCCAAATGTGACATTTCCTGCAATCTGGGCGGAACTTGTCATCACTGCTGGCTAAGTTTTGAATCGAGTGGGAAAGTCAGCAGTTGCTAACAAATCACCCTTTGAGCTCTGGTTTGGTCAAAAGCCGAGGATCAAACATCTGCGAGTCTTCAGCTTAAAGTGCTACGTCCATGTTCCTGTGCAGAAGAGGCGGAAAATGGACAGGAAAGCTGAGGTTGGTTACCTGGTTGGATACGACAGCAATGAACGATATCGGATCTATGTTCCAGAGAGGAGAGATGTTGTAGTTTCACTTGACATCTTTTTTCACGAAATCGTCGGAGCTTGTGACAAGAAAGTTGAGTGGCCCATCAAGATTGAGAAAACCAATCACATCAAAGAAGTTAAAAGAGACTATTGACGAGCCTAGTTCTCCAGTGAAGGGTGATGATGAACCTACACAAACTGAGGACACAAACGAATCAAGTAGCAGAGGTAGTGAAGATGCAGAGCTATCCAATGATCCTGCAACCAGGCACTCGACTCGAGAAAAAAGAAGGCAACCTGAGTGGCTAAACAATTACATCTCGTCAAACTTTGCCGAAGTTCTTCTTGTTGACAATGAACCAAAGTCTTATACTGAAGCCATCAGTTCAGAGGATAGTGCTGAATGGAAAACGGCAATGGACAAAGAAATTGCATCTATGCATATACACGGTGCATGGGAATTGACCAAACTCCCTCTGAGAAAGAAGACTATCAACAACAAGTGGGTCTACCGAATTAAGTGCAACCCTGATGGAAGTGTTGACATATATCAGGCGAGATTGGTCATCAAAGGATATGCGCAAAGACTTGTTAGGCCTATTGATTATGCTGAAACCTTCAGCCTGGTTGCTCGTCTGGAGGTCGTTCGATCAATACTGTCTATCGTAGCTGTTGAGAAAGTGGTTCTATGACGTCTCAACTGCGTTCTTGTAGGGGGACGTAGAAGAAGAGATTTTTATGAAGCAGCCTGAAGGATATTCAGATGGGAGAAATCGTGTTTGTAGTCTCAAACGCAGCTTATACAGCCTGAAACAGGCACCTCGATGCTGGAATAAACGGTTTGATGACTTCATGAAAGGCTTAGGACTTTGACACTGCCGTGAAGATCCCTGTGTCTACATTTGTCCTATCCCTGCTGGAAAAATCATTGTTGCACTCTATGTCAATGACAGATTAGTCACAGCTATGATGAAGATATTTTGTCATGACTATTCAGACTAAAATGGACTTATTTATCGAGCAACTTTGTTCACAATTTGAAATTGTTGCTAAAGAAGTATCATACCACTTGTGAGAATAATTCAAGAAAAATAGGTAAGTAAGAATAGCCTACCTACCTATATCAAATAAACTGTGTAGTAAGTCAATGTGTTGACTGCGTACATCAGGGGTAATTTTATTCAAACCACAGATAACTTCCCCATGGACTTATCACAGAAAAAAGTTACTAAGCTAAGCGAAGATATCAATTCAATTAGGCTATATCAATTTTTTAAGATAGGGACGCCACAATGTGCGTATTTTAACCCAAATATGAGTGAAGGATGAGTGGCGCGATCTTGTAGTCTTGTTAGTGACTAAGGCTGACATATTCCTTAAGCACGGGTCACACTAGGCTGGTATCAGCGGCGAATTGAAAGAAGCCGCTACTGTCAGCTTGATGTGACCACAAAATTCGCAGCTGGCATCGCTAGCCGGCGAGTATTTGTCAGCGGCTGGCGAAGTTGGACATGTTCAACTTTTGGTAGCGAGGCAGCGGCGACTAGAGGTCACGTGACCACTCGCACTCGCTGACACCAGCGAGCAGCGTAGTCTGACCACCTCTAGAAGCGTGCCAGTGGCGATCAAAGGTAATTTTCAACCTGGTTTTACACATAAGGAAGTGCCTATATCATTTTTAGCGAATTTCCCATGACCTGAACCCGAGACCGATTTACTTTTTAGTTTTAATGGTCCCAGAGGCCAAATATAAAAAATACCCCCGCCGCAGCAAACCTGCAGACTAAGCGAATTTCCATTTGATTTACACTGAAATGTCTACTTAAAAATATAACATTTATTCCCGATTTAAATAGAATTAGTTTAACAAGTACTTAGGTTTGCTGCATCAGGGAGGTAAAACTGTTTTTTTTTTATGTTAATAGTTAGTAAGAAATAAAAACATTTTTCAAATTTTATCAAAATATGTTCATAAACAAGCAAACTACAACAGTTTACTTATTCTCCATAAGAATAACATGGGAATTTTAAATTTACAATTTTTTGGAATTTTCTCCGTAACCATTAGGCGCATAATAACGCTTCAATATACTAAATTATTTGTTTTTTTAAGCTCTACAAAATGGTTTGGAAAGAAATTGCTAAATTTTATGTTTTTTGGGTCAAAAATGCGAAAAACCTATTTTTACCCCATAAAACCCCCCGTAAACCCCCGTTTCCATGGTCCGATCATGCTGGATCGCGAACTCGTTCGAATAAACGTAGGTTTACACGTTTGTACCGAATTTCATCAAAATCGGATCATTTTTGCTCGAGTTATAGTGCTAACGGACACATATATATATATATATAAATATATAAATATATAAATATATAAATATATAAATATATAAATATATAAATATATAAATATATAAATATATAAATATATATATATATATGAATTTGAACGGATGGTGTTTTTGGTCTCTAGGGACCTCGAAACAAAAAAAAAATCGGTCCCGCGTCCAGGTCTTACCATGAGTACTACGGTAATAGCTTATTCCCTATATGGGAAATTCGCTAATATATATATATATATATAACTGTTATAACTTCTATAATATAGTATATTTATAATATATAATATAATATAGTATATTATATTATAAATAACATGGGAATTTAGAATTTATTTATTTATTTCCTCCGTATCTATATATACAGGGTGATTTGTACTCAGTGTGACAAAATTTTTTTGGTGTAAGTACAAAGTAAATGAAGTGTGATGATGCATATCAAATGTTCCAAGTCTAAAAATTAGCTTCCCAAAATATTATTTTATGTTTTTAAAAAATAACCATGTTTTTAAACTTAATACAGTGATTTACCTGTATATGGATTAGAGTAGATAATGTCATTTTCGTGTTTTACATTAAATTTTGAACAAGAATAATAGAATAATAGAATTGTTCTTAATTTATATAAATGATCTTGATGGCAACATTAATACAAACCTCATTTTATATGCAGATGACACCACTGCCCTGCTTAAGGCTCAAAGTGTACATGAGCTTAAAATACTTACTATCAATGCTATGGAGGAACTTGAAGTATGGTTTCGTACTAATGGACTAAAACTAAATTGTGAAAAAACAAATCTGATGAAATTTCAAACAGCACAAAGTAATGACCCTACAACATTTGCAGTTGAATTTTTAAATACTGAAATTACATCTAAAATACAGAATAAATTTTTGGGATTAACAATTGAATGGCTCCGCCGTACAACGTTGTAACTGACAAAATTTTCAAAACTGGCTTAACTGCAGAATAACGTTGTATTCGTTAGTCTGTGCCGTGTGGTAAATCTATTTCTCGCTAAAACTGATGTTGGCAGCCCTGCACAGCTGATCAAAGTGGCGGGAATCGGGCCTCAAGCGCCAGCACAACGTTGTAACCTGCAAACATGTCTGCCGGCGGAAGCCTTGTTCTGTCACCGGGGGACCAAAAACGGCTTAATAATGGAAAAAAAAGGAAGATTCGACCACAGGAGTGGAAGGATAAGCACCGCAAGGCATGTAGGGATAGTGGAAATCCCTATATTTCGAAGAGGAAGAAGCCAGTGCCTGGAAAATTGCCACCACAAACGGTAAGCAGAACAACGTTGTATCTAAAACCACGGAACAACGCTGTATCTACGCCCATTAAACATTGCAACCGACATAGTTTATACTATACCTAAGTTGGGGGTTTCTGGTAATACGCATATCAGTACAGTAACTCTAAATCCATTTATAAGCTTTCCCACCGTTAGGTTGTGATGTAAGACTATTTTTTTTTTTTTACAAATTAAAAGGGTAATGTAGCCTATGTAACCAAACACCCGTAAAGCCCAAAACCGAAATTAAATCAGGGATATATAACCAAAAAGATCCCTTGGTTTAGTTTTATCTTTTTTGATTTATATAATTTTTCATGTCGAATAAAAAATGTCATTCACTCAAATCGTTTGTGTAGTTCTAAAAGTTAAACAAAATGAACATGTTTAAACGTAAAAAGTGAAAGTAAAAATTTAAAGTAAAATTAAAATTAAAGTAATTACAGTAACTTAAAGTAAAATTAAAATGTGCACTAAAACCTTTTAAGACTGAAAAATTATCACAATTTCAATTTTTACAGATCGTCCAGTGTCATTGCAAGTTCCATTGTAAGCAACTTTCTCATGAAGAAATACTACGCCACTTCAAAGATTTTTATGGATTGGACTACAATAAGCAAACTGCCTTCCTCGCCAATGCTTGCATCAAGGTAGTAGACATCCATCGCCCTACGGTGAGTGTGGATATTTCTAGGAGACACTGTACAGTGGAATACTATATTCCAAGAAGAGACACTAACGTTCGTGTTTGTCAGAAAGGAATTTGTCATATTTTTCAAATTACTCCTCGTAGAATCCAGATGCTTGTTGAAAAAATCAAATTTAATAAGCCCTTGAATGACTATCGTGGGGCCCATGGTAAACATGAGAAGGTCCCTGAAGAAATCAGAGATTTAATTAGACATCATATCCGTTCATTTCCTAGTCAGGAAAATCATTATTCACGCAGGGACAGCCAGTCCAAGTGTTTAGATCCCAATTTGAGCATTTCAAAAATGTATGAACTTTTTCGAACTGCACACCCGGAAGCCAATGTAAAACTCCACCTGTACCGAGATATTTTTAATGCTGATTTTAACTTAAGATTTGGTTTGCCCAGGTCCGATACATGTGCCACATGTGACCGCTTCTTTATTAAGTTAATTGATTGTAAAACCGAAGATGAAAGAAAAATAATAGAGACCGAAAGTAAGCTACATCATTTTAAAGCAGATGCGGCCTATAAAGCCCTGGAGCGTGACAAATTAGATGCAGAGGTAAACTCAAATGATTTAGTACTCTGTGTAGATCTCGAACAGGTATTATTTTGCCCCAATCTCACACATAACAATGTGTTTTACCAACGCCAGCTTTCATGCTATAATCTAGCTATACATAACATGGGAAACAATGAAGCATATATGTTTTTCTGGAACGAGACGGTAGGCAAACGTGGATCAGCGGAAATTGCATCATGTCTCTTAAAGTATGTTGAGCTTCATGTTCCGAAAATGACACCAGGTCAAACCCGCACACTAAAGCTTTGGTCAGATCGTTGCATTGGCCAAAATAATAACTGGAGAATGATAAGTGTGCTGCAGCATCTCGTAGTAAATGGATACTTCACAGTAGTAGAACAAAAGTTTATGACTACGGGGCACAGCTTTTTGCCATGCGATAGGGATTTTGCCCTCATTGAAAAGGCAAAAAAAGGCAAAAGAGTGTATGTACCTTTTCACTGGGTCGAGGTAATAGCAAACGCAAACTCAAAGCATCCTTTCAAAGTTTGTGTTATGAAAACTGAGGATTTTAGAAACACTGATATTGCGACAAAAAGTTTGTCAACTAAAAATTTTAACATCACAAACAATGTTTGGTATCAAATAACTGCAGACGATCCAACTACTCTGAGAGGCAGAACATCCCACAATGTCCTTCAGCCGTGGAACAGCCACATTTTGGCTAAGGTTATCAAGGAACCAAAAGACACTGCATCTACATCTGCAACGAAGAATTGTGATGCATCTACATCTACAAAGAAGATTTCAAAGAAGAGATCCAAGAAGGAAACGAGAATATATCCCCCTGTAAGAATAGAGAACTTCCCGCGGTTGTATGAAGGACCATTGCCGATAAAGGCTGACAAGAAAAAGGACCTATTGGATATGTGTCAATACATACCTCAAGAGTATGTACCGTTTTATGAAAATATTAAAGTTGAAAACGAACAAAATACCTAAGTATTTCAAAAGTGTTTTTAGCCAGGGCTTATATCTGCACTTTTAGAATACTTTACCTAAACTTTGGCTTTCTATTACCAGGATTTTTATATAGATTACATTGTAATATTATTACAATATTTTATAACTTTATGTATCTTTTATATTGTTGATAATATCTTTTATACCTTAGAACCAACAATTCACCTTTTTTACAATATGTATCCTGTAAAAATATATTTTTAAGAAACTACGATGTTGTGTTTTTCTTCAGCCTGTTTATGTTTAATATAAATTGTCCGTAGAACAACGTTGTAACTGACGTCTGTTACTACGGAGTCCGTAGAACAACGTTGTAACTAACGTCAGTTACTACGTTGTTCCGTGTGATTTTGAGGTTAAAAAGGTCATTACTCTTTTGTGAAGTGCCCAAACAAGGTTATGTACATAAATATATATTAATCAGGTACAAAACCTAGATTAGTCTAAATAGAAATATTAAAAAGCCCATAAATATATCATACAAAAAGTTTTTTTTGTTCCTGTAAAATTTCGATTTTGTAAGTTACAACGTTGTACGGCGGAGCCATTCAATTGACCAAAATTTAAACTGGAAAAAATACATAACAATACTCGGTAATAAACTAAATTCTGCTTGTTTCCAAATGCTTGTGTTAAGGGATAGAACTGATTTGGAAACTAGATTAATGGTTTATTTTGCCTATTTTTATTCCATTATGAAATATGGAATTGAGCTATGGGGTTCATCAGCTGATTGGAAAAAAATATTCAAGTTTCAAAAAAGAATTGTTCGCATTATGACATTTTCGCGGCCACGAGTCTCATGCAAGCCAATCTTTAAACAGTTAGGATTATTGAGCCTTCCCTCTCTCTATATATATTCATGCTTACTGTTCATTCAGAAGAATTTTGATCTTCTTTGTGGACAGCAGCATTTACATGCATACAACACAAGGTGCAAAGACAATTTTCAATACCGAATACATAACTTAACAATCTATGAAAAGGGCCCTAGTTACATGGGTATGAAGTTCTTTAATAATCTACCGACAAACATTAAAAGCCAAATCCGTTTAAAGAGTTTTAAGAATACTCTAAAAAGTTATCTTTTAAACCAAGTATTTTACTCTGTAAGTGACTTTTTACAAAATTAAGCAGCATTTTTATATGTAATCGTTGTTTTAGAGTCAGACAAAAATGTTCTGTAACTTAATTGTATTTTTAGGTTTATATTGAATTGACAATGTCACCAGTTTAATAGCTTTGCTATGTACAAATGTTTTTATGTGACAATAAAGTGAATTTGAATTTTGAATTTAGAAAATTACGGAGGATCAGTTGTAAAAACTCCATGGTAAATAGATTCAAAGATAAAAATTTAGATATTTGATAAAAATTTTAAAAACAATGGTCTATTGCATTTTTCACACCCTGTATACAAGAAAGTGTCGGAATATGTTAAAAACTGTGCCATTTTATAAGCTTTCCAACGATATGCTACACTATTGAGGTTTATGTCTGCTTATGTACGCTTAAATGGTTTGAAGACTACAAAGCATGGTGTTTTTAACATTTAAAACACAGAAAGTCGGCATGTATTAAGAAAAGTTGTATTTTTGTTTCAGCTTGAACAGTTAAAACCGTAAAAAGTTCCCTGTTTTCTGGTATTCAAACCACTAAAACAAGCAAAAAAATATCTTAACCTCAATAGTGTATGATATGGTTGGAAAGCTTATAAAATGGCGCAGTTTTTAACATATTCCGACAGTTTCTTGTATACAGGGTGTGAAAAATGCAATAGACCATTGTTTTTAAAAGTTTTATCAAATATCTTAATTTTTATCTTTGAATCTATTTACAATGGAGTTTTTACAACTGATCCTCCGTCATTTTCCATTATTCTTGTTCAAAATTTAATGTAGAACACGAAAATGGCATTATCTACTCAAATCCATATTCAGGTAATTGAGAAATCGCTTTATTAAGTTTAAAAGCATGGTTATTTTTGAAAAACATAAAATAATTTTTTGGGACGCTAATTTTGAGACTAGGAACATTTGATATGCATCATCACACTTCATTTACTTTGTACTTACATCAAAAAAATTTTGTCACACTGAGTACAAATCACCCTGTATAAAAGGCAAAGCCCTCACTGACTGACTCACTCACTCACTCACTCATCACTAATTCTCCCACTTCCCACTTACCTAGGAGGCTGAAATTTGGTACACTGATTCTTTAGGCATTAAATAGGAAAACTAAGTGGTTTTTATTCTGATCGGACTCTCGGGCTCCGCCCCAGTGGCTCTGCAGTTTCCCATGTTAACCTAATGAGTACTCATATTTAAATGGAATTAATGAATCTTAACAGCTGTTTCATTTAAGCAGGTTGGTTCTGTTCTATGATGTTAAATAGCATTAAAGTTACAAGGATTACCAACAGAGTGCAGCACTATTATTTTTTTTTTTTTTATATTTTACAACAGCTAATTTTAAACCAAAAGTGAGTGAGCGTAGCGAACGAACTTCAACCCGGAGGCGAGTTAGCGTAGCGAACGAGCTAACCTGAAGGCAAGTGAGCGCAGCGAACGAGCTCCAACCGTAAAGGTGAGTGAGCGTAGCGAACGAACTTCAACCAGGACGTGTGAGCGCAGCGAACGAGCTCCAACCTAAAGGTGAGTGAGCGTAGCGAACGAACTTCAACCAGGACGTGATTGAGCCATGCGAACGAGCTCACATATGAAGTTAAACGGGGCAAAGCCCGCGGGTACAGCTAGTAACCAATAAATGTACAAAAACACTTCAACATATAATAAATTATTAGTTTTTTAAGCTCTTAATCGATTAAGAAATCGTTACAAGAGGTCCCACGGACGCTGATCACCAGCGGCTGACAAGCAGCCTAGTGTGACCCGTGCAAAAGCCGATGCTTGCTGGTGCTGGTGCCAGCCGCTTATCACCAGCGGCTGTCAAGAAGCCTAGTGTGACCCGTGCTTTAGACACAGCTGTTAATTAACAGCATATACAGCTAATGACAACTAAGGGACTTACAGTTTATAGTGGAATCAGAACCACATTGCTTGATTCAATCTTGACTCACATTGATTCTTGTGCTAAGTTAGGAGCTGTAAGTAAGTTAATGTACCTAACGACATACGCTGTAAGCAGAAAGTCAAGATTAAGTTAGAACAACAAGAAATAGGTACTTTGGCTTTGGGTTTACTAGGCCTATTATTGTTAGTGTGGTAAACTAAAAGGTTGATCAGTTTGTAAAATAATATAAAGGCGTCCCTCTGGCCAGGAGACATCATAGATCGAGGGTTTGAATCACGTCTCAGTCAGGCTGGTGTGTAACTTATTAGGAATTCAACGGTCCTGCAGCAGAGCTTGGTGTGGGTGTGTACGCCATAACATATTTTCATGAGAATTTGGTAAAACTCAACATAATTAAAACAATGAATCTCCCCAGGAACAATACAGGTTAAACAACTTTTTGTTTGACAATAGGCTATGTTAAATTTGTACTACTGTTACCTATATAATGGCTTGGCGTCAGACCTAAAAATCTTCGAAGACATTAAATTATAGGCCTAACTTACATCAAACCCTAGGCTAGAGTCTCATACTCACTTTGATTACCACACTGGCCAAGTTGCAATGTTATCATTTCACATGGCATTTTGTTTTGATAAGGACCACACACTTACGGTATTAAAGAAATAACTAAGTTAATTGAAAAAATAGGTAAGTTTTGAATAATCAAGCTCTACTTCAGTTAACAACATAACCTCAAACAGCTGACAACCATTTCGGCATTTCAGTTCAGTTACGAGACCTTGCCGTCAGACCGTCACCGCCTTTTTTTCGTCTGTCTAGAAACGGGACAGCGGAATTGAAATCCGAACTAAACATCTGACCGCGGGTTTCTGCTTCTGTCATCACCGAGCTTGTTTTAAATTACGCGGGAACAAAGTACAGTAGCCGTTTAATGTTAAATATAAGTCTAAATATGTTAATTGAAAATTATTTCTAGAATAATTATTAAAAATTACAAATAGCTATATAAGTCCAAATAAAGATGAATTACATAAAAATCCTAACTATTATTACTTGTTGTTTACACTGTTTAAATAACAAAAGTATAGAAAGAAAAAGTTTAATTCCATGTCATTCTAAATTATAGCTTACAGGTAGGCCTATTTTCAGCTGTGAACATTTTAAAACTAGTAACATACCTCGTGTTAAAATTCCTGGTCTTCGTCTTCAAAATAAATTCTTCTTCAAAAGCGACAATTTAACACATATTATATTACACACTAACACACACAAATAATATTTACATTTATTTACAACATTTTCTTCATCTTGGAAACTGTAACAACAAAATGAACATAAAGATTAGGCTATTTTAAATGAGAAATATCTTATTGTGAATTTTCTATAGGCCTACTTGTTTATTTTGTTTGTTTGTCAGTGTCACAAGTTACTCAACATGGGTCTACGTTTATGTTTGTAGGTTCTCTGTGAAAATATCTGGGATGTCAGTGTGTGTGTTCAAGTTCAAAAACTTTTATTTCAGTAAAAGATTTCACTAGCATACCACTGGGCCGAGTGAATACAAGTACAGCAAGTATTTACTTGCGAGTAAATACTTGCAAGTATTCATCGTTCAGGTAATCTCTTGTGAATAAAAGCGACTCTTTACTTGCAAGTAAATCCTATACTCTAATACGAGCAATGTTTGCTTGTATGTATGTATGCTTGCACCAAGATCTCGAAAACGGCTCCGACGATTGTCTTCAAATGTTGTAAATAGTTTATTTTTGGTCTAAAAACGAGTTTATTGCAGTTAGAACTGCCAACAAAATTCTAATTACGTAGAAAAATGAAACTGAAAGACTTATGGGTTGCTAAGTAACCATGTTAGTAGTCTATCCACAGTATACTAGCAATAATTGCTTATAAATAATCATACTAATATTATAAATGAGAAAGTTTGGATGTATGGATGTATGGATGTATGTTTGTGACAAGTGAACGCGAAAAATACTGGTCGGATTGGGCTGAAATTTGGCATGATGGTAGCTCACATTCCCGATTAACATATAGGCATATTCTTATTTCAAAAATCCTTTTGGGCTCCGCCCCAGTGGCTCTGGAGTTTCCCATGTTAACCTTATGAGAAATGGAATTATTGAATCTTGACAGCTGTTTCAATTAAACAAG
Organism: Macrosteles quadrilineatus; assembly: GCF_028750875.1. NCBI lineage: Eukaryota > Metazoa > Arthropoda > Insecta > Hemiptera > Cicadellidae > Macrosteles > Macrosteles quadrilineatus. The sequence continues at coordinate 18,710 of NW_026543651.1, forward strand.
TTGGTTCTGGTCTATGATGTTCAATAGCATTAAAGTTACAAGGATTACCAACAGGGTGCAGCACTCTATTATTTCTTTTACATTTATGACAACAGCTAATTTGCAAACAAAAGGTGAGTGAGCGTAGCGAACGAACTTCAACCTGGAGGCGAGTTAGCGTAGCGAACGAGCTAATCTGAAGGCAAGTGAGCGCAGCGAACGAGCTCCAACCTAAAGGTGAGTGAGCGTAGCGAACGAGCTCCAACCTAAAGGTGAGTGAGCGTATGCGAACAAACTTCAACCAGGACGTGATTGAGCCATGCGAACGAAGATAATCTTGAAATTAAGAAGTTAAACGGGGCAAAGCCCGTGGGTCTACAGCTAGTTATTACATAATTACATAATTATTAAATAATTATTACAAAATACAGTACAAAAGGAAAAACATCAGTTGTTACTATTGAGCAAAGATGATACTGAAGATTACTGGATACATTGTAGGAGGACTTTTTTATCAATAATAGTAAAGGCTAGCAGTGTGGAGTGTGGAACTGTTTATGACGATTAGATTAAGGTATCTGCAATCCTCAAATGCTATGGGAAGGGAGGGAAACAGGTCTGCGACGTAGGAAGTGGTGAAGGGAGTAGTAAGAGTGAGCAGTCTGGAGTTGTGGGAACTGTTAATGGGGATTAGATTAGGGTTATATTCTACAATCCTAAAATGCTATGAGAAAGGGAGGAAAACAGGTCCATAACGTAGGAAATGGTGAAGGAAGTAGTAAGAGCTAGCAGTGCAGAGTGGGGAACTGTCTGTGGCATTTATAGATCTGCAAATCTAAAATGAAGGGCAAACAGGTCCACAACGTAGGGAGTGGTGAAGGAAGTAGTAAAGGTAAGCAGTGTGGAGTTTGGGAGTGGATTAATGTATCTGCAATATTAAACTGTTTTCAGAGTAAACTAATGATTTTCCCCGAGCAAAGCTTGGTCCCCCAGGTACTACTTCCTAAATGAGATGGTATACTGATCTATCGGATATGAGGGTATACTTGCAAGTGTACTCCATTTTAAAGTAAACATTATACAGTACAAGTATATTATATCTTATTATAGGCTATATATGATAAATTATATATATATTATTGAAGGTCTAAGGCCTTCATTTAAACATGTAAAAAGTGAAGGTTTTTGCATTATTGAGACTTGTGGATGGATTTTCATTAACAAATAGCTTGAACATAACGAAGGAATACCACAAAGGTTCCATCTTCAACCCAAGCATTATTTTGTGGAAATCACTAGAGTCATACATAATTTAAATAAGTGTATTACACCATACTGAATGTGTTACATGCATTTATCAACAAGTTAACTTAAACAAGCATGGTTACTGATAACTAGTTGAAAAACAAGTATTTACTCTTTAGGCAAGTATTTGCTGATGGTTATTCACACCAAATTTATGAGTGTTTCTGAGGGTATATACTTTCTTGGAAGTGCTTTTTAGAAGTACAAGTAAATAGTCATGCTTATTCAATTCTGTTTAAGTAAATACTCAAATTATGAAAATTCAAGACAAGTAAAAAATTTGAAGTACAAGAACTTTACTTAGAAAATAAGAATGTGTCAGCTGTTACTATTTCATTTAATTTATAATTGATGGGTTGATTATTACCTAATGATTAAAAATTATTAAATATATTTCTTTTACAAAGTTTTATTGGTTTTATTTACAATCTGTTTTAAATTAAATGATAAGTAAATATGATGACATTTATATAAATTAAATAAAAATTGGGGAGAAAAAAT
>NW_026543652.1:0-20424 GCF_028750875.1 Macrosteles quadrilineatus
GTGTGTACAAGGTTGTACAAGTTTTTACAAGGTTGTACAAGTGTGTACAAGGGTGTAAAATCGTGTACAAGGATGTACAAGTTTGTACAAGTTTGTACAAGGTTGTACAAGTGTGTACAAGGATGTACAAGTTTGTACAAGGGTGTACAAGTGTGTACGATAAGTAAAAGTGTGTACAAGGGTGAGCAAGGTTGTACAAGTGTGTACAAGGTTGTACAAGTGTGTACAAGGTTGTACAAGTGTGTACAAGGTTGTACAAGTGTGTACAAGGTTGTACAAGTGTGTACAAGGTTGTACAAGTGTGTACAAGGGTGTAAAAGTGTGTACAAGGTTGTACAAGTTTTTACAAGGTTGTACAAGTGTGTACAAGGGTGTAAAATCGTGTACAAGGATGTACAAGTTTGTACAAGTTTGTACAAGGTTGTACAAGTGTGTACAAGGATGTACAAGTTTGTACAAGGGTGTACAAGTGTTTACGATAAGTAAAAGTGTGTACAAGGGTGTACAAGGTTGTACAAGTGTGTACAAGGTTGTACAATTGTGTACAAGGCTGTACAACTGTGTACAAGGTTGTACAATTGTGTACAAGGCTGTACAAGTGTGTACAAGGTTGTACAAGTGTGTACAAGGTTGTACAAGTGTGTACAAGGATGTACAAGTTTGTACAAGGGTGTACAAGTGTGTACGATGTGTAAAAGTTTGTACAAGGGTGTACAAGGTTGTACAAGTGTGTACAAGGTTGTACAATTGTGTACAAGGCTGTACAATTTTGTACAAGGCTGTACAAGTGTGTACAAGGCTGTACAAGTGTGTACAAGGTTGTACAATTGTGTACAAGGCTGTACAATTGTGTACAAGGTTGTACAATTGTGTACAAGGTTGTACAAGTGTGTACAAGGTTGTACAAGTGTGTACAAGGTTGTACAAGTTTTTACAAGGTTGTACAAGTGTGTACAAGGGTGTAAAATCGTGTACAAGGATGTACAAGTTTGTACAAGTTTGTACAAGGTTGTACATGTGTGTACAAGGATGTACAAGTTTGTACAAGGGTGTACAAGTGTGTACGATAAGTAAAAGTGTGTACAAGGGTGTACAAGGTTGTACAAGTGTGTACAAGGTTGTACAAGTGTGTACAAGGTTGTACAAGTGTGTACAAGGTTGTACAAGTGTGTACAAGGTTGTACAAGTGTGTACAAGGTTGTACAAGTGTGTACAAGGTTGTACAAGTGTGTACAAGGATGTACAAGTTTGTACAAGGGTGTACAAGTGTGTACGATGTGTAAAAGTTTGTACAAGGGTGTACAAGGTTGTACAAGTGTGTACAAGGTTGTACAATTGTGTACAAGGCTGTACAATTTTGTACAAGGCTGTTCAAGTGTGTACAAGGCTGTACAAGTGTGTACAAGGTTGTACAAGTGTGTACAAGGTTGTACAATTGTGTACAAGGCTGTACAACTGTGTACAAGGTTGTACAATTGTGTACAAGGCTGTACAAGTGTGTACAAGGTTGTACAAGTGTGTACAAGGTTGTACAAGTGTGTACAAGGATGTACAAATTTGTACAAGGGTGTACAAGTGTGTACGATGTGTAAAAGTTTGTACAAGGGTGTACAAGGTTGTACAAGTATGTACAAGGTTTTACAATTGTGTACAAGGCTGTACAACTGTGTACAAGGTTGTACAATTGTGTACAAGGCTGTACAAGTGTGTACAAGGTTGTACAAGTGTGTACAAGGTTGTACAAGTGTGTACAAGGATGTACAAGTTTGTACAAGGGTGTACAAGTGTGTACGATGTGTAAAAGTTTGTACAAGGGTGTACAAGGTTGTACAAGTGTGTACAAGGTTGTACAATTGTGTACAAGGCTGTACAATTTTGTACAAGGCTGTACAAGTGTGTACAAGGTTGTACAATTGTGTACAAGGCTGTACAATTGTGTACAAGGTTGTACAAGTGTGTACAAGGTTGTACAAGTGTGTACAAGGTTGTACAATTGTGTACAAGGCTGTACAAGTGTGTACAAGGTTGTACAAGTGTGTACAAGGTTGTACAAGTGTGTACAAGGTTGTACAAGTGTGTCCAAGGTTGTACAAGTGTGTACAAGTCTGTACAAGTGTGTACAAGGTTGTACAATTGTGTTTCAGGTTGTACAAGTGTGTACAAGGTTGTACAAGTGTGTACAAGGGTGTACAATCGTGTACAAGGATGTACAAGTTTGTACAAGTTTGTACAAGTTTGTACAAGGTTGTACAAGTGTGTACAAGGATGTACAAGTTTGTACAAGGGAGTACAAGTTTGTACAAGATTGTACAAGTGTGTACTGGGTTGTACAAGTGTGTACAAGATTGTATAAGTTTGTACAAGGTTGTACAAGTGTGTACAAGGGAGTACAAGTGTGTACAAATGTGTACAAGTGTGTACAAGGTTGTACAAGTGTGTACAAGGTTGTACAAGTGTGTACAAGGTTGTACAAGTGTGTACAAGCTTGTACAAGTGTGTACAAGCTTGTACAAGTGTGTACAAGGGTGTACAAGTGTGTACAAGGTTGTACAAGTGTGTACAAGCTTGTACAAGTGTGTACAAGCTTGTACAAGTGTGTACAAGGGTGTACAAGTGTGTACAAGGTTGTACAAGTTTTTACATGGTTGTACAAGTGTGTACAAGGTTGTACAAGGTTGTACAAGTGTGTACAAGGTTGTACAAGTGTGTACAAGGTTGTACAAGAGTGTACAAGGTTGTACAAATGTGTACAAGGGTGTACAAAAGTGTACAAGGGTGCACAAGTTTGAACAAAGGTGTACAAGTGTATACAAGCTTGTACAAGTGTGTACAAGCATGTACAAGTGTGTACAAGGGTGTACAGGTTTGTACAAGGTTGTACAAGTGTGTACAAGGGTGTACAAGTGTGTACAAGGTTGTACAAGTGTGTACAAGCTTGTACAAGTGTGTACAAGGGTGTACAAGTGTGTACAAGGTTGTACAAGTGTGTACAAGCTTGTACAAGTGTGTACAAGGGTGTACAAGTGTGTACAAGGTTGTACAAGTTTTTACATGGTTGTACAAGTGTGTACAAGGTTGTACAAGGTTGTACAAGTGTGTACAAGTTTGTACAAGAGTGTACAAGGTTGTACAAGTGTGTACAAGGTTGTACAAGTGTGTACAAGGTTGTACAAGTGTGTACAAGGTTGTACAAGTGTGTACAAGGTTGTACAAGTGTGTACAAGTTTGTACAAGTGTGTACAAGGTTGTACAAGTGTGTACAAGGTTGTACAAGTGTGTACAAGGTTGTACAAGTGTGTACAAGGGTGTACAAGTGTGTACAAGGTTGTACAAGTTTTTACAAGGTTGTACAAGTTTTTACAAGGTTGTACAAGTGTGTACAAGGGTGTAAAATCGTGTACAAGGATGTACAAGTTTGTACAAGTTTGTACAAGGTTGTACAAGTGTGTACAAGGATGTACAAGTTTGTACAAGGGTGTACAAGTGTGTACGATAAGTAAAAGTGTGTACAAGGGTGTACAAGGTTGTACAAGTGTGTACAAGGTTGTACAATTGTGTACAAGGCTGTACAACTGTGTACAAGGTTGTACAATTGTGTACAAGGCTGTACAAGTGTGTACAAGGTTGTACAAATGTGTACAAGGTTGTACAAGTGTGTACAAGGATGTACAAGTTTGTACAAGGGTGTACAAGTGTGTACGATGTGTAAAAGTTTGTACAAGGGTGTACAAGGTTGTACAAGTGTGTACAAGGTTGTACAATTGTGTACAAGGCTGTACAATTTTGTACAAGGCTGTACAAGTGTGTACAAGGCTGTACAAGTGTGTACAAGGTTGTACAATTGTGTACAAGGCTGTACAATTGTGTACAAGGTTGTACAAGTGTGTACAAGGTTGTACAAGTGTGTACAAGGTTGTACAATTGTGTACAAGGCTGTACAAGTGTGTACAAGGTTGTACAAGTGTGTACAAGGTTGTACAAGTGTGTACAAGGTTGTACAAGTGTGTACAAGGTTGTACAAGTGTGTACAAGGTTGTACAAGTGTGTACAAGGTTGTACAAGTTTTTACAAGGTTGTACAAGTGTGTACAAGGGTGTAAAATCGTGTACAAGGATGTACAAGTTTGTACAAGTTTGTACAAGGTTGTACAAGTGTGTACAAGGATGTACAAGTTTGTACAAGGGTGTACAAGTGTGTACGATAAGTAAAAGTGTGTACAAGGGTGTACAAGGTTTCCAATGTGTACAAGGTTGTACAATTGTGTACAAGGCTGTACAACTGTGTACAAGGTTGTACAATTGTGTACAAGGCTGTACAAGTGTGTACAAGGTTGTACAAGTGTGTACAAGGTTGTACAAGTGTTTACAAGGATGTACAAGTTTGTACAAGGGTGTACAAGTGTGTACGATGTGTAAAAGTTTGTACAAGGGTGTACAAGGTTGTACAAGTGTGTACAAGGTTGTACAATTGTGTACAAGGCTGTACAATTGTGTACAAGGCTTTACAAGTGTGTACAAGGCTGTACAAGTGTGTACAAGGTTGTACAAGTGTGTACAAGGCTGTACAATTTTTACAAGGCTGTACAAGTGTGTACAAGGTTGTACAATTGTGTACAAGGCTGTACAATTGTGTACAAGGCTGTACAATTGTGTACAAGGCTGTACAACTGTGTACAAGGTTGTACAATTGTGTACAAGGCTGTACAAGTGTGTACAAGGTTGTACAAGTGTGTACAAGGTTGTACAAGTGTGTACAAGGATGTACAAGTTTGTACAAGGGTGTACAAGTGTGTACGATGTGTAAAAGTTTGTACAAGGGTGTACAAGGTTGTACAAGTGTGTACAAGGTTGTACAATTGTGTACAAGGCTGTACAACTGTGTACAAGGTTGTACAATTGTGTACAAGGCTGTACAAGTGTGTACAAGGTTGTACAAGTGTGTATAAGGTTGTACAAGTGTGTACAAGGATGTACAAGTTTGTACAAGGGTGTACAAGTGTGTACGATGTGTAAAAGTTTGTACAAGGGTGTACAAGGTTGTACAAGTGTGTACAAGGTTGTACAATTGTGTACAAGGCTGTACAATTTTGTACAAGGCTGTACAAGTGTGTACAAGGTTGTACAATTGTGTACAAGGCTGTACAATTGTGTACAAGGTTGTACAAGTGTGTACAAGGTTGTACAAGTGTGTACAAGGTTGTACAATTGTGTACAAGGCTGTACAAGTGTGTACAAGGTTGTACAAGTGTGTACAAGGTTGTACAAGTGTGTACAAGGTTGTACAAGTGTGTACAAGGTTGTACAAGTGTGTACAAGGTTGTACAAGTGTGTACAAGGTTGTACAATTGTGTGTCAGGTTGTACAAGTGTGTACAAGGTTGTACAAGTGTGTACAAGGTTGTACAAGTGTGTACAAGGGTGTACAATCGTGTACAAGGATGTACAAGTTTGTACAAGTTTGTACAAGTTTGTACAAGGTTGTACAAGTGTGTACAAGGATGTACAAGTTTGTACAAGGTTGTACAAGTGTGTACAAGGATGTACAAGTTTGTACAAGGGAGTACAAGTTTGTACAAGATTGTACAAGGTTGTACAAGGCTGTACAAGTGTGTACAAGGTTGTACAAGGTTGTACAAGGCTGTACAAGTGTGTACAAGGTTGTACAAGGTTGTACAAGTGTGTACATTGTGTACAAGTTTTTACAAGGTTGTACAAGTGTGTACAAGGTTGTACAAGTGTGTACAAGGCTGTACAAGTGTGTACAAGGTTGTACAAGTGTGTACAAGGTTGTACAATTGTGTACAAGGCTGTACAAGTGTGTACAAGGTTGTACAAGTGTGTACAAGGCTGTACAATTGTGTACAAATGTGTACAAGTTTTACAAGGTTGTACAAGTGTGTACAAGGTTGTACAAGTTGTGTACAAGGTTGTACATGTGTGTACAAGGGTGTACAAGTTTTTACAAGGCTGTACAAGTGTGTACAAGGTTGTACAAGGTTGTACAAGGCTGTACAAGTGTGTACAAGGTTGTACAAGGTTGTACAAGTGTGTACATTGTGTACAAGTTTTTACAAGGTTGTACAAGTGTGTACAAGGTTGTACAAGTGTGTACAAGGCTGTACAATTGTGTACAAGGTTGTACAAGTGTGTACAAGGTTGTACAAGTGTGTACAAGGTTGTACAATTGTGTACAAGGCTGTACAAGTGTGTACAAGGTTGTACAAGTGTGTACAAGGCTGTACAATTGTGTACAAGGTTGTACAAGTGTGTACAAGGTTGTACAAGTGTGTACAAGGTTGTACAATTGTGTACAAGGCTGTACAAGTGTGTTCAAGGTTGTACAAGTGTGTACAAGGTTGTACAAGTGTGTACAAGGGTGTACAATTGTGTACAAGGATGTACAAGTGTGTACAAGGTTGTACAAGTGTGTACAAGGATGTACAAGTTTGTACAAGAGCTGTACAAGTGTGTACGAAGTGTAAAAGTTTGTACAAGGGTGTACAAGTTTGTACAAGTGTGTACAAGGTTGTACAATTGTGTACAAGGCTGTACAAGTGTGTACAAGGTTGTACAATTTTGTACAAGGCTGTACAAGTGTGTACAAGGTTGTACAAGTGTGTACAAGGCTCTACAATTGTGTACAAGGTTGTACAAGTGTGTACAAGGTAGTACAAGTGTGTACAAGGTTGTACAATTGTGTACAAGGCTGTACAAGTGTGTACAAGGTTGTACAATTGTGTACAAGGCTGTACAAGTGTGTAAAAGGTTGTACAAGTGTGTACAAGGTTGTACAAGTGTGTACAAGGTTGTACAAGTGTGTACAAGGTTGTACAAGTGTGTACAAGGTTGTTCAAGTGTGTACGAGGTTGTACAATTGTGTACATGGTTGTACAAGTGTGTACAAGGTTGTACAATTGTGTACAAGGCTGTAAAAGTGTGTACAATCGTGTACAAATGTGTACAAGTTTTACAAGGTTGTACAAGTGTGTACAAGGTTGTACAAGTTGTGTACAAGGTTGTACATGTGTGTACAAGGGTGTACAAGTTTTTACAAGGCTGTACAAGTGTGTACAAGGTTGTACAAGGTTGTACAAGGCTGTACAAGTGTGTACAAGGTTGTACAAGGTTGTACAAGTGTGTACATTGTGTACAAGTTTTTACAAGGTTGTACAAGTGTGTACAAGGTTGTACAAGTGTGTACAAGGCTGTACAATTGTGTACAAGGTTGTACAAGTGTGTACAAGGTTGTACAAGTGTGTACAAGGTTGTACAATTGTGTACAAGGCTGTACAAGTGTGTACAAGGTTGTACAAGTGTGTACAAGGCTGTACAATTGTGTACAAGGTTGTACAAGTGTGTACAAGGTTGTACAAGTGTGTACAAGGTTGTACAATTGTGTACAAGGCTGTACAAGTGTGTTCAAGGTTGTACAAGTGTGTACAAGGTTGTACAAGTGTGTACAAGGGTGTACAATTGTGTACAAGGATGTACAAGTGTGTACAAGGTTGTACAAGTGTGTACAAGGATGTACAAGTTTGTACAAGAGCTGTACAAGTGTGTACGAAGTGTAAAAGTTTGTACAAGGGTGTACAAGTTTGTACAAGTGTGTACAAGGTTGTACAATTGTGTACAAGGCTGTACAAGTGTGTACAAGGTTGTACAATTTTGTACAAGGCTGTACAAGTGTGTACAAGGTTGTACAAGTGTGTACAAGGCTCTACAATTGTGTACAAGGTTGTACAAGTGTGTACAAGGTAGTACAAGTGTGTACAAGGTTGTACAATTGTGTACAAGGCTGTACAAGTGTGTACAAGGTTGTACAATTGTGTACAAGGCTGTACAAGTGTGTAAAAGGTTGTACAAGTGTGTACAAGGTTGTACAAGTGTGTACAAGGTTGTACAAGTGTGTACAAGGTTGTACAAGTGTGTACAAGGTTGTTCAAGTGTGTACGAGGTTGTACAATTGTGTACATGGTTGTACAAGTGTGTACAAGGTTGTACAATTGTGTACAAGGCTGTAAAAGTGTGTACAAGTTTGTACAAGGTTGTACAAGTGTGTACAAGGGTGTACAAGTTTTAACAAGGTTGTACAAGTGTGTACAAGGTTGTACAAGTGTGTACAAGGCTGTACAATTGTGTACAAGGTTGTACAAGTGTGTACAAGGTTGTACAAGTGTGTACAAGGTTGTACAATTGTGTACAAGGCTGTACAAGTGTGTACAAGGTTGTAAAAGTGTGTACAAGGCTGTACAATTGTGTACAAGGTTGTACAAGTGTGTACAAGGTTGTACAAGTGTGTACAAGGTTGTACAATTGTGTACAAGACTGTACAAGTGTGTACAAAGTTGTGCAAGTGTGTACAAGGTTGTACAAGTGTGTACAAGGTTGTACAATTGTGTACAAGGTTGTACAAGTGTGTACAATGTTGTACAAGTGTGTACAATCGTGTACAAGGATGTACAAGTTTGTACAAGATTGTAAAATTGTGTACTGGGTTGTACAAGTGTGTACAAGATTGTATAAGTTTGTACAAGGTTGTACAAGTGTGTACAAGGGTGTAAAAGTGTGTACAAATGTGTACAAGTGTGTACAGGGGTGTACAAGTTTGTACAACTGTGTACAAGTTTTACAAGGTTGTACAAGTGTGTACAAGGTTGTACAAGTTGTGTACTGGGTTGTACAAGTGTGTACAAGATTGTATAAGTTTGTACAAGGTTGTACAAGTGTGTACAAGGGTGTACAAGTGTGTACAAATGTGTACAAGTGTGTACAGGGGTGTACAAGTTTGTACAAGGGTGTACAAGTTTTACAAGGTTGTACAAGTGTGTACAAGGTTATACAAGTTGTGTACAAGGTTGTACATGTGTGTACAAGGGTGTACAAGTGTGTACAAGGTTGTACAAGTGTGTACAAGCTTGTACAAGTGTGTACAAGCTTGTACAAGTGTGTACAAGGGTGTACAAGTGTGTACAAGGTTGTACAAGTTTTTACAAGGTTGTACAAGTGTGTACAAGGCGGTAAAATCGTGTACAAGGATGTACAAGTTTGTACAAGTTTGTACAAGGTTGTACAAGTGTGTACAAGGATGTACAAGTTTGTACAAGGGTGTACAAGTGTGTACGATAAGTAAAAGTGTGTACAAGGGTGTACAAGGTTTTACAAGTTTGTACAAGGTTGTACAATTGTGTACAAGGCTGTACAAGTGTGTACAAAGTTGTACAATTGTGTACAAGGCTGTACAAGTGTGTACAAGATTGTACAAGTGTGTACAAGGTTGTACAAGTGTGTACAAGGATGTACAAGTTTGTACAAGGGTGTACAAGTGTGTACGATGTGTAAAAGTTTGTACAAGGGTGTACAAGGTTGTACAAGTGTGTACAAGGTTGTACAATTGTGTACAAGGCTGTACAAGTGTGTACAAGGTTGTACAATTTTGTACAAGGCTGTACAAGTGTGTACAAGGTTGTACAAGTGTGTACAAGGCTGTACAATTGTGTACAAGGTTGTACAAGTGTGTACAAGGTTGTACAAGTGTGTACAAGGTTGTACAATTGTGTAGAAGGCTGTACAAGTGTGTACAAGGTTGTACAAGTGCGTACAAGGTTGTACAAGTGCGTACAAGGTTGTAGAAGTGTGTACAAGGTTGTACAAGTGTGTACAAGGTTGTACAAGTGTGTACAAGGTTGTACAAGTGTGTACAAGGTTGTACAATTGTGTATCAGGTTGTACAAGTGTGTACAAGGATATACAAGTTTGTACAAGTGTGTACAATCGTGTACAAGGTTGTACAAGTGTGTACAAGGTTGTACAAGTGTGTACAAGGTTGTACAATTGTGTAGAAGGCTGTACAAGTGTGTACAAGGTTGTACAAGTGTGTACAAGGTTGTACAATTGTGTACAAGGCTGTACAAGTGTGTACAAGGTTGTACAAGTGTGTACAAGGTTGTACAAGTGTGTACAAGGTTGTACAAGTGTGTACAAGGTTGTACAAGTGTGTACAAGGTTGTACAAGTGTGTACAAGGTTGTACAATTGTGTGTCAGGTTGTACAAGTGTGTACAAGGTTGTACAAGTGTGTACAAGGGTGTACAATAGTGTACAAGGATGTACAAGTTTGTACAAGTTTGTACAAGGTTGTACAAGTGTGTACAAGGATGTACAAGTTTGTACAAGGGAGTAAAAGTTTGTACAAGATTGTACAAGTGTGTACTGGGTTGTACAAGTGTGTACAAGATTGTATAAGTTTGTACAAGGTTGTACAAGTGTGTACAAGGGTGTACAAGTGTGTACAAATGTGTACAAGTTTTACAAGGTTGTACAAGTGTGTACAAGGTTGTACAAGTTGTGTACAAGGTTGTACATGTGTGTACAAGGGTGTACAAGTTTTTACAAGGCTGTACAAGTGTAAACAAGGTTGTACAAGGTTGTACAAGGCTGTACAAGTGTGTACAAGGTTGTACAAGGTTGTACAAGTGTGTACATTGTGTACAAGTTTTTACAAGGTTGTAAAAGTGTGTACAAGGTTGTACAAGTGTGTACAAGGCTGTACAATTGTGTACAAGGTTGTACAAGTGTGTACAAGGTTGTACAAGTGTGTACAAGGTTGTACAATTGTGTACAAGGCTGTACAAGTGTGTACAAGGTTGTACAAGTGTGTACAAGGCTGTACAATTGTGTACAAGGTTGTACAAGTGTGTACAAGGTTGTACAAGTGTGTACAAGGTTGTACAATTGTGTACAAGGCTGTACAAGTGTGTTCAAGGTTGTACAAGTGTGTACAAGGTTGTACAAGTGTGTACAAGGGTGTACTATTGTGTACAAGGATGTACAAGTGTGTACAAGGTTGTACAAGTGTGTACAAGGATGTACAAGTTTGTACAAGGGCTGTACAAGTGTGTACGAAGTGTAAATGTTTGTACAAGGGTGTACAAGTTTGTACAAGTGTGTACAAGGTTGTACAATTGTGTACAAGGCTGTACAAGTGTGTACAAGGTTGTACAATTTTGTACAAGGCTGTACAAGTGTGTACAAGGTTGTACAAGTGTGTACAGGGCTCTACAATTGTGTACAAGGTTGTACAAGTGTGTACAAGGTTGTACAAGTTTGTACAAGGTTGTACAATTGTGTACAAGGGTTTACAAGTGTGTACAAGGTTGTACAATTGTGTACAAGGCTGTACAAGTGTGTAAAAGGTTGTACAAGTGTGTACAAGGTTGTACAAGTGTGTACAAGGTTTTACAAGTGTGTACAAGGTTGTTCAAGTGTGTACAAGGTTGTACAAGTGTGTACGAGGTTTCAAAATTGTGTACAAGGTTGTACAAGTGTGTACAAGGTTGTACAATTGTGTACAAGGCTGTACAAGTGTGTACAAGGTTGTACAAGGTTGTACAAGTGTGTACAAGGGTGTACAAGTTTTAACAAGGTTGTACAAGTGTGTACAAGGTTGTACAAGTGTGTACAAGGCTGTACAATTGTGTACAAGGTTGTACAAGTGTGTACAAGGTTGTACAATTGTGTACAAGACTGTACAAGTGTGTACAAAGTTGTGCAAGTGTGTACAAGGTTGTACAAGTGTGTACAAGGTTGTACAATTGTGTACAAGGTTGTACAAGTGTGTACAATGTTGTACAAGTGTGTACAATCGTGTACAAGGATGTACAAGTTTGTACAAGATTGTAAAATTGTGTACTGGGTTGTACAAGTGTGTACAAGATTGTATAAGTTTGTACAAGGTTGTACAAGTGTGTACAAGGGTGTAAAAGTGTGTACAAATGTGTACAAGTGTGTACAGGGGTGTACAAGTTTGTACAACTGTGTACAAGTTTTACAAGGTTGTACAAGTGTGTACAAGGTTGTACAAGTTGTGTACTGGGTTGTACAAGTGTGTACAAGATTGTATAAGTTTGTACAAGGTTGTTGGGGGGTAAACTTCGATATGGTGGACTGTATAAAAAATGAGGGATGTGAGATATATTATGTTAAGATCAGCTTTAGAGACACACTGTGAGCACAAAATAATAAACTTTTAAATAGGAAGAAATGTGATTTGGTACCTTCCTTTTTACTGAAGTGATGTCTAGTAGACCGTTGACGCACTTGATGTTTGCTGGCCAGCTTTCGCGTACGCGACCGGTAGTTGCACCAAGAACAGTTTGAATACAGTTTTTAACTATTCAGTTCACTTTTTTGTTAGGTGTGTCACAAATAAATACATAAGATAAACATACGATAATATAAGTTCAATTTATATGCCACAAATAGAGTAGGGGAATATTATAATACAAAACTAGGGAAAATGGCGAGAACATGATGCCGGGTTGAAGAGTACATGGGGAATGGGGGAAATTGCCAGACATCACGTGACAGGGCAAGGGTCAGAACAAAATATGAATGAAGTCTGGATTCACCTGGTTGCGTAGATGCTTGAATACGGAACATGCCGCCCGCCTTGAACCATACATGGTTCAACAGAGATTCATAAATTGATTCATTGACTCATAAATGGGCACAAGTAATACAATGTAGATATATATACACAATAGATAATGATGACACACCTAATTATAAGATATGATAAATATGATAATTATAAATATAAATAAACATGAAATAGGACATTGAATAGAAATATTTTGTGATTAGGGGAGCGGGTACACCTTGGTAGCAGGGCGACAGAAGATTCCTCTCGAAGTCTTGATGGAGACAACTCGAACGATGCCATCTGCTCCAGGTGATGTCTTCACAATGCGACCAAGAGGCCAGAGAAGTGGTGGTGTTTTTGGGTCATGGATAATGACTAAATCGCCTACTTCAAGATTCTTGTTTGGCTTTATCCACTTTTTCCTTTGTTGAAGCTGGTGCAAATACTCTTGGTGCCACCTTCTCCAGAAGCGCTGATGTAGAGCCTGAACTGTTTGCCAATGCTTTAGTCGATTGTCAGGAATATCGGATACATTTACTTCAGGTACTGCAACAAGAGATGTCCCGATGAGGAAATGACCTGGGGTGAGTGCTGTGATGTCAGATGGATCTGCTGATAGAGCTGTTAGTGGACGAGAGTTCAATACTGCTTCCACCTGCGTGACAAGAGTTATCAGCTCCATTAGTGTTAGAATTTGATCTCCAATTACTCTCTTGAGATGGTACTTTGAGCTCTTTATGGCACTCTCCCAAAGGCCTCCTTGGTGAGGCGCGGCTGGTGGTTGGAAATGAAAATTAATTGAATGATCGAGGGCAAAGTTCGTGAGAGCATCTTGAGTATTCCTTTCATCAATGAAATTCTGGAAGGTCTTATTCAGTTGCTTGGAGGCACCGACATAGTTCGTTCCACAATCAGAGTATAGGTGAGCACAAAGTCCACGACGAGAAACAAATCTTTTAAGAGCAGCAATGAATGAGTCCACTGAGAGATCAGTTACAACTTCCAAGTGCACCGCTTTTGTGGTAAAGCAAACAAATAGGCAGAGGTATGACTTAAGCTTTTGAGAATTCCTAGTGGTGTGTACTTTCACTTCAAAGTGACCGCTATAATCCATGCCAGTATGATAGAATGGTCTTACAGGCCGTAGTCGAGTTTCGGGTAAGTCTCCCATAAGTGGAGGTTGATTTGTAGGTTTCAACTTAAAACATCTTTGACATTTAAAGATTACAGATCTGATTACACTACGAGCAGATAATATCCATACTTCTTGAGTGAGGATCGATTGCAGCAACTGAGGGCCTGCGTGTAAATATTTGAGATGATAGTGCATGACCAACAGTTTTACAACATTATGAGATTTAGGTAACAGGATTGGGTATTTGGCATCTTGAGTAAGGTTCGAATGTTTCAACCTACCGCCTACTCTTACCAAACCGTTATCGTCAATGTAAGGTGATAACCGAGCCAGTCTTAAGCTGCACTGAGTGCCCTTTTTCAGAGCTGTGATGTCATCCTTGAAAGATGAAATTTGAATGAGTTTGAAGAGATTCATTTTAGCAGAAGAGATCTCTTTATAACTAAGTTGTCCAGCTAGTCGGGCGTTCCCACGAAGATAATGGATGAATCGTAGAACATAAGCAGTGACATTTACAAGTTTTCTAAAGCATGAGAATTTTTCAAGTAAATCAAATCTGTCATTTTCTAACTTTTCAACGTTAACTAGGACATTCAAGGGATTTGGTTTGACTTCAAGAGTGTCTTGATCAGTGATTAAACTGAATTCGGGCTTTGGCCAAAGATCTGATGACAAGTATAACCATTCAGGTCCCTTCCACCACAATTGGTGGCTTAAGAGTTGAGATGGGGAGAGTCCTCGGGTTGCACAATCTGCTGGGTTGTCTAGGGACTTGACGTAATGCCATGATTCAGGAGAAATTAATTCTTGTAGTTCTGAGACACGGTTGGCCACATAAACTTTTAAGCGATAGGGGTGAGTGCGTATCCATGTAAGAACAATGGTAGAGTCACACCATGCATACATCGAGTCAATCTTAATGTGGGACGAAAGAAGATTTGAACAGTATTGCAGGAGCTTTCCAAGTAGGTGAGCACCGCACAGTTCGAGACGAGGCAGAGATACTCTTTTTAGTGGGGCGACTTTAGATTTGGCCATTATCAGATTAATTTTAACATCATTCGATAAGTTGATCACACGGAGGTAGACTACTGCAGCATATCCTTTCTCCGAAGCATCGCTGAAACCATGAAGTTCTGCAAGCTTATGAGTTGAGGTAAAGATGTAACGTGGGATCCTTAGGTTTTGGATCACGGGTAGTTCTTCTAAAAAGGAAATCCATTTTGTTCTTATCTCATCTTGAATTGGATCATCCCATTTTAGACCTGTGGTCCAAAGATATTGAATGAGTGTTTTAGCCCAAAATATTACAGGTGTGAGAAATCCTGGGAGATCATAGAGTTTAGCGATTGTTGAGAGAATCATTCTCTTGGTTAGCAAGTGGCCTACTTCAACATTCTTTACTTTGTATGAGAGCATGTCTGTCTCTGGGGTCCATCTTAAACCCAATACACTGTAGAAGGCCTCACTACCATCAGTCAACTCCACTGGTGATTCTTTGTGTTCGACTGGAATCTGATCCAAGAGTTGGGGTGCATTACTGATCCACTTACGGAGTTCAAAACCGCCTTTAGACAGCAATGTTTTCAGTTCATTTTGAGCTGACATAGCTTTATCGAGATCTTCAGCTCCAGCTATAATATCATCATAGAAGATAGACTTGGTCAAGATATCAGAAGCTTGTGGGTATGGTTGACCTTCGTCCAAAACTAGCTGGTGCAAGGTTTTGATTGCAATAAAAGGGGAACAATTAAGCCCATATGTAACTGTATTGAGTTTGTACGTTTGGAGTGGATCATCTGGACTAGCACGCCAGTATATCATTTGATAACTTTTGTCCTTATCAGAAACCAAGATCTGACGATACATTTGACGTATGTCACAGGTGAATACAATTTTATGACATCTAAAATACAATAAAACATCACTGATATCATTTTGAAGTTTGGGACCAGGCATGAGAATGTCGTTCAATGATATGCCATTAGTAGTTTTAGCGCTGCCGTCAAAAACAACACGTATTTTTGAATTCGGGGGATTCTCCTTGAAGACACCGTGGTGAGGCAAATAATAGTATTCAGAGGTAGGAGGTTCTTTACAAATAGTCATATGACCTGATTCAATGTAGTCATCCATAAATTCAGAATAGAGCCTTTGTAACTCGGGTTGATTAGAGAATTTCCTTTCCATCGAGCTAAGTCTCAATTGTGCTTTGGTACAAGATTCACCAAGAGGGGAATGATTTGGTTTCTTGGGCAGCTCGATTATGTAACGACCTGAGTCATCACGTCTATGGGTGTTTTCAAAATGTTGTAAACAGAGGGTATCTTCCTCAGTCTGAGCCTTGATCCGTATTGGGGGTTCTTCTAGCGTCCAGAATTTTTGAAGTGAATTATGAAGGTCCAAATCATGAGTTGTCAAGAGTGAGATGGGAAATGTGTTTGATGAGTTTCCTGCTACAGAGGCTACAGGAGCGAGGCCCATCACAACAAAACCAAAAATGGTTCCAAGAGCTTGAGGTAAATTTTGTCCTAATCTATGCTGTTCGCCTGTGAGGGTTAGGGCAAATAAGTCTGCACCGATAAGTAAATCTATCTCTCCAGGCTGATCGAAACAGGGATCGGCTAGGATAAAATGTTTCAAAGATTCCTTAACCTGGTGTGAAACTGGTATCTGAGGCAGGGGTGATGTGATACTACTCAAAACCATACAAGGATGGTTTTTAGCCAAAGGATTTCCATTGATCGCAGACATGTTGACATGTACGATACCTCTAGAATTAATAACTGCACCAGAGATTCCTTTTATTTCATCATGGAGTCGAGTACGTGGGGCGTTGATGAGTTGAATAGCTTTCTCTGATATAAGGGTAAGTTGGGCAGCGGAGTCGAGCACAGCACGGAGTACAGTATGTTGACCATGTTGTGAAGAGACATGAACTAAACATGTACCAAGAAGGATTGTGGTTTTAGTTGGATTGAGTTGACTAGACAATCCTACAAAAGCGTTAACGTTTGTAGAAGCAGTAGGATTAATAGTTGTTGTATTCTTTGAAGATGAATGAGGTGTGTAGGTCTTATTTTGAGGAGACAGCTTAGTTTGATAGCTTGACTGTGACTGAAGTGAACTACGTGTGGGCTCATGCAATAGAGTATGGTGATGTTTGGAGCAAATCTGACACACTTTACTTGAGGGGCAGTTGAAAGTGTTATGAAGATAACCGAGGCAGTTTGTACAAATCCTATTCTTGCGAATAAACTCAGATCTTTCACTCACACTTCTAGCTAGGAAATTTTGACACTTGTATATGTTGTGATCTGCAGCTTGACAAAATCTACAAGAGTTGGTTGTGGCGACAAGAGCAGTTTTTGTATGGTTGGTGAAATGTGGCTTACTTTCACGCGTAAACTTATTAGGCCTAGTTATGTTTGTAGGACACTTTAGGCCAGTGGAATACTTTGAGGTAGATGGTGAACTGAGACAAATACTAGCACCTTCTAAACGTTTGAATTCCATTTCAAGAAAGGTCATTAAATCATTAACAAGAGGGATCTCGTTGTTTAAGGCGCGAGAGTCTTCAAAAGATTTTCTAATATCAGCTGGGATCTTCTTTAAAAGTGTTAAGACTAACAGGGTGTTTTCAGTTGTAATGTCATGATTTAAGTTTTTCAAGGCTTGAGTATTTTCCTTATATACAGTGAGAAATGATTGTAAGCTCTTAAGCGAACCACTAGTAATGGGCGACAAATCCAGAATTTTTGTAACAAGCTGAGTGACAATACGTCTCTTGTTTTCATAGCGATCCTTGAGAAGTCGAAGGGCTACCACATAGTTTTCAGGAGTAATATT
The DNA here is from genome assembly GCF_028750875.1 of Macrosteles quadrilineatus. NCBI lineage: Eukaryota > Metazoa > Arthropoda > Insecta > Hemiptera > Cicadellidae > Macrosteles > Macrosteles quadrilineatus. The sequence continues at coordinate 17,403 of NW_026543652.1, forward strand.
AAGACTCTTAACCAAGTCTAAGGGCTCACCACTCAGGGCACTAAGCAAATACTGAAACTTATTCACTGGGGAGACAGAATTATTCGCATTGACAGAGGCTTCAAAAATATTATAGAAACTAACCCACTCTTCATAGTTACCACTAAATTTAGGCAACTCAAATTTAGGCAGGCGCAGAGAAGCTGGAGGTGGAGTAGGTGTTACAACAGGTTCAACTGGCAAAAGAACTTTAATGTCACTTATAAGGGCTACATACAAGTCAGAAAGTTCATCATGCATTGAAAATGATTCCTCCTCATCACAATCAGAAGCAGGGTCATCAGTCACAACTCTATTAAATAAAGTTTTAAAGTCAGTAAATAGATCTCTGACCTCCTCATTATAATTGTGTAAACGCTGTATATTAGCAGGAGTCAATTCTTGACCTTCAGTTCGAGGAAGTTGGTTTGACAAATATTTATTTATTTTCTGAAACCTGTTTTTAACAAGTTTTGCTTTTCTTTGTAGGGTAGTGAATCTCATCATGAACAAACAAATTAAATAACACACAACAAGAATAGATGAGTTTTCATAAAATAGCCCAATATCTTAAATTAATAATGATCTCATAAATCTAGGCCTACTGAAGTGCATAAATCAATTTGCAATTCAACTTCAATAGTAAAGTGAAGTCAATTATCAATTTGTTATTATCACCAATAATCTCTGTTGACAATAATATTTACAATAATGAATAAAGAGAGTATAGCAATAACAATAATTACCAGTTTTCTCCAGTTCAGGACCCTTATCAATTAGTATTTGATTAAATAAATAATGTCTTCATTTTTCAACAACATAAACAAACTTGCAGGTTATGTTGATATGTTTCAATTCAATATCGGGTTATATTTAAACAAACAGCTGATGTAGATGAACAGAGTTTTGATGAGTTGAGTTTTCAGTTTAATAGCAGACAGGTGATTGGTTCGTCCTCAGTTCCACCGTTTCACTAATCTTGCAGGTTATTGGTTGCCATGTAGCGCAGAGCGATCTGTTGGCGAAGTTGAGAACTACCAACTACCAAGGTGTATCGCAAAGGACAGAACGTTGTTGCAAAATGGCGGACAATGGGATAGAATATTTCAGGGAAATAACTACTAACTAACTTTGCAATTTTATTTATAAACCCAAATAATAAGACTGAATTGATTGTGAGACCTTATTATTTAAAAGGATTTTATGGATGAGATGTGAATAAATATTCAATCCTAAAAATGTTCTACGCTTGATTTATTTCAAGACAAACTAGGTAGGCCTAACTTGACGTGATTTAGGTGGCAGTGACAAAATTGAACATGAAAATAATTGTCTGGTATGAAACAGGAATGGACATTAAAATTGTTCGTAATAATGTTTCACAAGACAAAATATTACCAGTTAGGGATGTGACACTGATCATAAACATTCATTTGAGAAATAAATTATTGTACTGTATCAATTATATTTTAATTGGCAAATGTAATCCGGGTCGACAGGACCAGCGAATGGGGGGTAAACTTCGATATGGTGGACTGTATAAAAAATGAGGGATGTGAGATATATTATGTTAAGATCAGCTTTAGAGACACACTGTGAGCACAAAATAATAAACTTTTAAATAGGAAGAAATGTGATTTGGTACCTTCCTTTTTACTGAAGTGATGTCTAGTAGACCGTTGACGCACTTGATGTTTGCTGGCCAGCTTTCGCGTACGCGACCGGTAGTTGCACCAAGAACAGTTTGAATACAGTTTTTAACTATTCAGTTCACTTTTTTGTTAGGTGTGTCACAAATAAATACATAAGATAAACATACGATAATATAAGTTCAATTTATATGCCACAAATAGAGTAGGGGAATATTATAATACAAAACTAGGGAAAATGGCGAGAACATGATGCCGGGTTGAAGAGTACATGGGGAATGGGGGAAATTGCCAGACATCACGTGACAGGGCAAGGGTCAGAACAAAATATGAATGAAGTCTGGATTCACCTGGTTGCGTAGATGCTTGAATACGGAACAGTTGTTACAAGTGTGTACAAGGGTGTACAAGTGTGTACCAAATGTGTACAAGTGTGTACAGGGGTGTACAAGTTTGTACAAGGGTGTACAAGTTTTACAAGGTTGTACAAGTGTGTACAAGGTTATACAAGTTGTGTACAAGGTTGTACATGTGTGTACAAGGGTGTACAAGTGTGTACAAGGTTGTACAAGGTGTGTACAAGCTTGTACAAGTGTGTACAAGGGTGTACAAGTGTGTACAAGGTTGTACAAGTTTTTACAAGGTTGTACAAGTGTGTACAAGGCGGTAAAATCGTGTACAAGGATGTACAAGTTTGTACAAGTTTGTACAAGGTTGTACAAGTGTGTACAAGGATGTACAAGTTTGTACAAGGGTGTACAAGTGTGTACGATAAGTAAAAGTGTGTACAAGGGTGTACAAGGTTGTACAAGTTTGTACAAGGTTGTACAATTGTGTACAAGGCTGTACAAGTGTGTACAAAGTTGTACAATTGTGTACAAGGCTGTACAAGTGTGTACAAGATTGTACAAGTGTGTACAAGGTTGTACAAGTGTGTACAAGGATGTACAAGTTTGTACAAGGGTGTACAGTGTGTACGATGTGTAAAAAGTTTGTACAAGGGTGTACAAGGTTGTACAAGTGTGTACAAGGTTGTACAATTGTGTACAAGGCTGTACAAGTGTGTACAAGGTTGTACAATTTTGTACAAGGCTGTACAAGTGTGTACAAGGTGTACAAGTGTGTACAAGGCTGTACAGATTGTGTACAAGGTTTGTACAAGTGTGTACAAGGTTGTACAAGTGTGTACAAGGTTGTACAATTGTGTAGAAGGCTGTACAAGTGTGTTACAAGGTTGTACAAGTGCGTACAAGGTTGTACAAGTGCGTACAAGTTGTAGAAGTGTGTACAAGGTTGTACAGTGTGTACAAGGTTGTACAAGTGTGTACAAGGTTGTACAAGTGTGTACAAGGTTG
>NW_026543653.1:0-20377 GCF_028750875.1 Macrosteles quadrilineatus
CCGCAAGAAAAAAATATCCCTGGGCCAACGTCAAAAAATCCCTAGTTATCCCTAGTCCGTGTTCTAATAATCCCTCCAATTATCCCTCTTCATCAAATCTAGATAACTTATTATTTTTGCAGCAATACCAATGGATATCATGTATAGCCACCTAAAATATGGTAACTGGTGATATTATTCTTCAATATCCCATATTATTTATAAAGTGATACTATACAAAAAAATTTTTGCACCATTAAAACCACGGCCAACTTTAACCACTGAGCTATAATAATAATCTTTAACTCCAGGCAGGCCGCGGCCTGGTAGAATTGGCAACGTTGCAAGTACCGCAGTATTGTTTAGCGCCAGACGTCCCATAAGTTAACATGGAAATAAAACATAATATATAATCGAAAACCAAAACAATATAAATTGAAAATCTATTTCTGTACATTCAATGTGGAGTCAACATTTCCATAGCCCAGTAACCAAGCTTTCGTATTCTTAAAAAATACACAAATATCATTAGCTTAGTGTTCTCCAAACAAACAGCTATACTTGAAAACGTTGCCATTTCGAAGGCTGCGGCCTCCGGCCTGGAATTAAAGGTAGCCGTGATTAAACTGTCTATGTGGTAAAAAACAAGATTAATTAACTAAAAAATGAAACAAATAGTTATTAATTTTAGAAACTAATAATTTTCATTTATAAGTATTTAAAATTGTTTCAAAAATATTCCTCAAGTGTCCAAATTTCAAACTTAATAGTCTTTTTCAAACATGGCCACCATGCCTTGGTGAAAAGGTTACACCAAGTTACTTACTAACCAAAAAAACAAAATCACCGGCAAACAAAATCAAAACGAAAACAAACATTCGACATTGACACAGGGCACAGGGCTACTAAGAAACAAAAATGCAGTAATCTAGATCCTCCATTCCAATCTCTAGCCCTGTTCCATTCCACCGACCGACTCCAGTCCTCCGCTTGTTTCGTGCAGTGTTGGATGTTACTCTTCCTATTGTGTGTACCGACTTTGAAAAATTAGCCTTGCAAAATTAGCCAAAATAGGTCCTTAACGTTGTTGAAATACAGCCATAATGTATTATTTTATCAATACTTAAATTTTATAATGGTAAAGGCCTAAAATCCCTAGAAAATCTAAAAAATCCTTCAATTTCGCTGATTATCCCTAGTTATCCCTCAATCCCTTTTCAATCCCTCGAAGGCCCTAAATATCCCTAGAAAGGGATTTTTATCCCTCAAATGGAAACACTGACTGACTGAGACTGACTCAATCTAATCTACTCTACTTCGAGTTTTATTCATGATCAGCTGATGAGGAGTAAAAAAGATTTTTCAAAGACTCCCAAAGTGATTTTACTTAAGACACTATGGAAAAAACATTATACACAGGGAGGGCAATAAAGTGAGTATTTGATTTAGTAGATTATTGGTAGCTGATTATAAAATAAATAAATTAACCAAGTTTGATCAAAATCTATCTATATTTATAAAAGAGGAACTATGTATGTATGTATGTTCTGTTTTTCCAACGGTTGCTGAAATATTGGCAAAAAGGTGAAAGGTAGCACAGCATGCACGGATGTTGATTTTTGATACTGTATGTTGTTACTGGGTACTTGTACTACACATGTGCACAGTTTCGCCACTAACTTCCATCTAAAACCCTAATATGACTGGGCTAGTAAAAGAGCTACTTTAGGCCTGTAAAGCATGTAAACGGCTTTTGTTTAATTAACTTTTATCCTTCTACAGATGCTTACGTATCATACTGTTATTGTAGAGTTGTATTTCATTTACGGTTTCAGAGTGGTTCAGGGATTGGCGCATTTTTCAAGGTCTTCGTCTACGGAACCCTCAAAAGAGGAGAACCCAACCACCATTGGTTAACAAAGCCTGAAAATGGAACTGCAAAGTTTGTGGGAGAAGGGAGAACTGCAGTGAAGTACCCTCTAGTGATAGCCTCCAGATACAACATCCCCTTTCTGCTGGATGTTCCAGGAACAGGGAATGTAAATACAGTAGCCAATAATAATTTACGAAAATTAACACTTTTTGAGATTTTTTATTCACAAATAAATGTGATGTGATTCAGCATTTCTTTGTCGGTGATGGGTAGCTGAGTGGTTATAGTGCTCGCCTACTAATCAAAAGGTCGCCGGTTCGATCCTGAGAAAAGTCAGTAGCTTTTTGATGGTTCGAAACTGGACCCAGCTGTTCCTGATCATTGGGCTTTAAATAAATGATCCTGGCTAATGAAACAGCTGATCTTAGTCAGTAACAAAGCTACACATATCATCTCACGCCATTCTACACTCATCCTTCACTCATATTTGGGCTAAAATACGCACCTAAGTGGCGTCCCCATCTTAATGATTGATAATATGATAATTGGTAATGGTAAAGGCACTCAAGAAGACCTTAATTGTAAAGACGACTGTTATTTTTGATCAAGAAAAAATTTTCTTAGTCCATTATACCCTACTAAACACAACTTGTTCAATACTATTACATTTTTGTACACGTAATCCCTTGGATTAGAAACAAATCCTTATGCAAGTGAAATTACAAATCAAGACTCAATTTACAATTACAATGTGCATTTTTGATATTTTGTTTCCATAATATTACAGTTTTGGTGTCATATTTTGTGTTATATTCAACTTGTGTTTAAGGAATAGTACAGTTAGTTTTAATTTTGAGACTAAAGTGAATTGTATGTATATGATTACCATTCTTGAACACATTTCTCCACATTATTCATTGGATGTTAGAATATCCTATGCATATTGGATCAATCGATTGTCATTTAAATCTTCCCTTTTTGAAAAACATAAATTGGTCAAACACATTTTGTTTGTTTGTTTGTTTACAATGTCACCCTCATTGGATGATTGAAGCAAAAATAGATAAAATAAATCTCCTTTTTAATGTTTTCTTTAACGTATATTTTTTTCATTGCATGATTTCCAATGCAACGTCCAACGTCATCGCTATCGGAATTAATGGATTAAAAGCCCGTTTATTCATGTTGCCCATAATCCATTGAAATTCAACGTATTTTTTTATATTTAAATTCATTTTCCCATTAATAACTTATTTTGTAAACCCAGTGTCGAGTAATTACACATTTTAATTATCCCTTCCACCCCTTGTCACAGAACATTCAGGGAGAGGTGTATGAAATAGACGACAAGATGCTTTCCAACCTGGATATCCTGGAGGATTATCCCACCTACTACACCAGGAGAAAGGAGAGTATCCTGCTGGATGACAGGGAAGAACACTGCTGGACATACTTCCTTAACGGACACAAGCCCAGTATGCTGCAGCTGCCCATGATGACGTCATACTCCTCAGCTGGGGACCATGGGTTGGTCTACATGGAGAGGTACAAGAGAGACCCCGCGTATGACTTTAAAGTTGAAGTCATTCTAGGCTATAAGGCTGCTTGAAAATGAATTTCTAGATTTTTTATGAGTTATTAATAAATATTCATAGTTAACGTATACTTCATAGTGCATAGTTAACGTATACTTGCTATGTCTCTGACTCTGATACAAAATTCTTTGAATCGAATTTTACCAAATCTAGTTGAAATAATGCAAATTTACATTTCGTTTAAAAGCGGGTATAGCCTAGCCTTTAGGGAGTAAATATTAACTATTGACAGCTCAGTTGTAAATATCGACGGTAAACAATTGCATGTATCGAAAGTATGTACCGATTTTAGCTTATTTCTGCCTTATTGTAAATATTTCGACTAATCGATAGTATAATGTACACTGACACAATTGTAATAGTTTAAACGATTAAATCACTTACTAAACAGCTTCTTGTTTACAATAGCAAATTAAATTGAAAACAAGTTAGAAGTACTGTAGTCAGAAGTACTGTATTTTTGAGATGTTATCTTTCATTGAAAACTATTTTAGTTTTGTAACATAGTTTGTTCAAATAATGGTGCAATATGTCTAAAAATATAATTCACCACACGGGCAACCCCTCGCTCATTTTTCAACCTCGGCTTCGCCTCGTACGTAAAATTTGAGACCTAGTCGAAAAGAGTCACTTTGATAAAATATATTATTTCAGTGCATTATGGAATTCCAAAAAAGATAAAAGCTGACTATTGATAAATCTTCAGTATCAAAATAGTCAATTATAATAGTTTTCACAATCAAAAACAGTTCTTGTATTTATTTTGTAACATAAAACTATACAATAGTTTGAATATTCACATTTGAACTTTTGTTTCAGTAATAATGAGTCAACCATAGACGACGTCCTCTAAAATAACATATATACATACATGTACCTAATTTAGTGAAGACGTAGCAAATAAAATGGGGATATTTTTTAGTATACTTTGTATACCGTACAAGACGTTGGTATTTGTTATGATTTTATTTGTCTCAATATTGAATTTATACATTCCGTAATGTAACAATACATTTTTTAAATATATGACAACTGTATTTATTTATCCTTTACTCTAATATTAAACGTTTAACTGCAATGCGTAGGCTAAAACACTTGACAACTGCGAGAAAAGGCAAGGTATAGTATATACAAAGATGATGATCGATATCATAATTACTCTGTGTAGAGTAGATGAAGGGTATCCCAGAGAGGCGTGTTTTCCCGCCACCCCGCTGAAACGGAGATTTGTAATCACCTGGCCAAAGTTCTTTGCTGATTACAAGCTGTAAGCGAACACTAGGTTGTTATTTAAACAACCGGGTAATTTAGCGTCGTGTAGTTGGCTGCATTGGCAATAGTAATTGTCGAGCAGTTGGTGACACTGTTAACGAGATCTGTTTGTATGTCACCTGATATCGTAGTGAAACAAACCTTTTGATATGCGAATACCTTTCGCATTTCAGGGCTAAATTACAGAGCTTCACATACCCGACTTTGATAATGCGAACGAAACACATTCGCATTACGTGTTCAGCACAAATTATAGATGTGTATTTTCAGTAATTAACTCCGAATCGGAGTTTCAGAGTTCAAAGTAATTGGAGGTGTGGAAAATTTGCTTTTCAGCAATTAAATAATTGATACGCTGTCAATTGATTTGAGTGAATATCACTGATGCCGAATCAGGAAGAGAAGACAAATCCGAAAAATCAGTAGACTGCTAATATAAGCATGTGTTTCTTGTTTGATTAAGTGCGCTGATTTCGATTATATTTTCTTATTTCAGGCTAACATTTAAGGCGAAAGCTTGCTTAGAATCATCGTTGTAATACCAGGAGACTTAATCTTTTACATTTAGATAGCATTTAGAAAAATAAAAAAAAATAATTTGTATACTAAAAATTACCTGATAGCTTGAAAATTATTTCGTCTTTAGGAGATCAGTATGCTCCTAGAGAGTATATTTAATCCATGCTAAAAATTAAATGTTCACATACTTGTGTATATATAATCAATGACTAAAACCGACGACACCAGACGAGATGCCCCATGACTCGCCATGATATCGATACCTTCCCTCTGGCCCATCCACAGTTTGCGTTGGCACTCGGTCAACCTGCAATGGATGCCCAGGTGTAAGGCCTCTCCGAATACTATTTTCAGATACTTTTATTGTGCACTAACTAAATAAGCGGGCATATCGGATTCAGTTTGTTTGGGAACGGTGGAGAACCAAAATAACGCGGACGTTGCGAAGAAATCTGGGTTATTGGAACCGCATATATGAAGATTCAGTCAAGCAGAAGAACAAATTTATCACCTCGTAATTGAAGATTCTTGTTTAAATCATATTATGACGGTGCTTATTTAGTATTTTTAGATGTTAAGAATTAGGAACATACTGGATATTCTCCCTATCGTATACAAGAATAACATTTTCGATATTAAATCTGAAATTGCTTACACAATTTTCAAACATAATGGAAAACCTCAAATAAACAAAACAAAAGTCTTTTGGAGAAGAGATCGAGGGTCTTACTCTATTTCAAAGTCTGAAAGATAACTCTGGCTCACATTATGGATTTGCCTACCATAATGTTCTGTTCAAGTAAAATTTTATTATTAATCGAATAGCATTTGCGTTTGGTACTAATAGCTTTGACTATCCTATCCAATAGTCAATCCTAATACTGTAGCCGTATTTTTTCAGAGTATCCAAGTGTATTTTGTATTCTTCAATTAGGCCCTCCAAAACGACCGAGATCTGTCTTACTTACTTTTACTCCTGTGGCCATTGAAAGCCTTGGTGGTCTTTGGCCTTGCCAACCATGTGCCTCCAAGATCTGTCTTTTGCCAACTCCAGGTCTGCTCCCATTCTCATAAGGTCCTTTCTTGCAACCTCGTCAACGCATCCTTGGTCTTCCCAATGATCTCCTGTCCTCCGGAGTACCTATTATCATAGATAAAAGGAGTATAGACATATAGGAGTATGTCTACTTCTTTTAATCTTTAATGCTATTATCACCTGCTTTACCATTTCTCTCTAACCTCTGCGTTTGATGACCCAGCCAACTCAACTTTCTATTCTTTACTACTCCAACTATAACTAGTTTCTTATACAATTCCCTCAACTCCCTGTTTTTTCTCGACGAGTCTCCGTCTTTTATTGGTACAAAAATGCTTCTAAATGCTTTATTTTAAAAAGTAATAAGTCCTTTTTGGATTATTTTTGTGAAATACCAAGTGTTAAGTATTCTATGGTTTATTTTTCTTCACATGTTTTTTGATTTCAATATTTTTGCATATGATTATTGTTGTTTTTAAAAATAATGTTCTGAATGTTCAAGAAATACATCTAAATTTTTTACTCAATCATTTTTACTTTCATTTGTTGGTGATTTTCTCTACACTATTTAATTATCTTAACAAGTTATAAGGATGTTCTCTCTCTTCAATACTAATACATTTATTTAACCTCAAGACAAGTAATCAAGCTTATAAAGAATTAATTTAAGGTAAATCTCTATTCCTATTCTATTACAGTACGCAATAAAAAATTAATAGCTAAATTCTCTCTTCTCTAAATTCCCTTTCCCTAATCATTTCACCAAGTCTCTGAACCGTATAGCTAAGACGGTTTACACTATAAAAACAGGCTGCACTATAGTTTTTACATTCTTATTTTGGTAGCTTTTGATAGAAGTTTACTTTTGAATAATTTTATTAGGTTCTAATATGATTTTTCTGTTGCCGTGAGTCTGTTTTGAATTTGACCGAGATCTTACTTGAACCACAAGTCTTAAGATGTCATATCGAGAATGTCAAACAAATTCTAAAGCAAGGCAACCCTTTCACATCAAATTAACAGAGTGCCCCAATCATAAGAGATCTGTATCAAACCCTATCTAACACATTCACCAAAGATTTTTCTAAGCCCCCAAGTGACAATCTCAAGCCAATTCATCTCTCTGAACATCCAGATCTCTGTTCCTTACGTTGGCTCTCAACCATCGAAGTATACTCAACCTATTTCATTTGATTGTTTCAAGACCTCACTTTATCTCTAGCCTACAAGTGTCTAGTCTGGCTAGACTAGGGCATTATTTTTGCCCACATTAGAGCCAGGTGGACCCTTTCAAGGCCTCTTCCTGTTGTCTTAGGCGCCGCTGCTGTTGATAGTTGTTTCAACCCGGGTCCTCTTACTGGCATGTTTTTGTTCCTTATTTTGACGCCGCTCTCGTCATTTCTAATTGGACGTGTGACGGCACTCAAGATGGCCTCTATTAAATTTCATCTGTTGTCTCATAAGTCTTTTGTCTGTGGTAAGAATAGAATATTATTCAGCCAGTGGATGTAAGGTTTTCTCTTGGGTCATAACTTAGCCTCGCTAGATCAGAAATGTGAACACCTTCATAATTCTGGTCCATAGATTATTTTGTTTGGACAAAAACATGTTTTACATTATCTCCGTCAAATACTCCGACGATTATTCACTTGAATCGTTGGACTGCGATTTGAAACCTAGTTTTGTCTGAAATACTCTCTACCTTGCTCTTTTTTATATGTGGTTAAAAGTATGTTGAACGCCAAACCTCATCAAAGTCATATTGGATTTACTTCATTCTTATTTGCATTGGTCATTACGTAATCATTGCGAAATCCAGTATTTTAGTTAGTTGGATGTTACAATCGTTATTGTTTTCAAGGTTTATTTACTGCTAGATTGCTGCGTTATTTTTCTAGTCTTGTTTGGATTTAGTTTTCCTGTCACTGTTGCTTTCTTGAACTGCTCATGGCGTCTTTAAGTCATTACTTCCCCTTGTGATACATCTTAATCGTACGCGTACCTCGCTAGTCGCTATCAATAACCGCACAGAAATTTGATCTATGTTGACGGGCAGTTGTGGTTTAGCAGCAAAAACGACAGTCTAATAGTGACTCCATAAAAAATTAGGTTGACGATCGATATTACAGGGCCCAGGTTTTTAAGCATCCCCTTAACAAAAACCCGAAAATGTCAATTTGCGTAGATAATTGCAAAGACGATACCCATGTAAAAACCGGTAACAAATGTCAAATGTACCATCATCAACAAATATAACACATAGTAAACCAAAAGTGTTGTTCTGTTATAGTGGATTTATTTACGTGTAATCCTTACATGTTATAGGCATTAATAATTCAGCACTTTAATTCTGGCACTGCAACAGAATTAAAATCTTTTAGAAATGTAAAATATAAATATTTGAACATGTTATATCAGTGTCGTGTAGTACATTCAATGAGATACAGAATGCATAACACCGAGTCGAGACTCGAGACGACTGAAGATGGAGATGTTTGAGATGAAGCTCACACAAAAGATCGGAGAGAAGGGCAATCCAAACAAACTCCAGTCAGACGACATTCTAAATATTTATACTGTTTGTGCAGTATAATGGCGGCGCAGCACGTCGATATACTCTAGTGACGATTGGTGCACGTGTGATCTGCTGACGTATACTCTACCACTCTCTGTGTTGGTACTGCTGCCAGACGACATTCTAAATATTTATACTGTTTGTGCAGTAATGGCGGTGCAGCACGTTGATATACTCTAGTGACGAGTGGTGCACGTGTGATCTGCTGACGCATACTCTACCACTCTCTGTGTTGGTACTGCTGTCTGACGACATTCTAAATATTTATACTGTTTGTGCAGTATAATGGTGATGCAGCACGTCGATATACTCTAGTGACGAGTGGTGCACGTGTGATCTGCTGACGCATACTCTACCACTCTCTGTGTTGGTACTGCTGCCAGACGACATTCTAAATATTTATACTGTTTGTGCAGTAATGGCGGCGCAGCACGTCGATATACTCTAGTGACGAGTGGTGCACGTGTGATCTACTGACGCATACTCTACCACTCTCTGTGTTGGTACTGCTGCCAGACGACATTCTAAATATTTATACTGTTTGTGCAGTAATGGCGGCGCAGCACGTCGATATACTCTAGTGACGAGTGGTGCACGTGTGATCTGCTGACGCATACTCTACCACTCTCTGTGTTGGTACTGCTTTCAGACGACATTCTAAATATTTATACTGTTTGTGCAGTATAATGGTGATGCAGCACGTCGATATACTCTAGTGACGAGTGGTGCACGTGTGATCTGCAGACGCATACTCTACCACTCTCTGTGTTGGTACTGCTTTCAGACGACATTCTAAATATTTATACTGTTTGTGCAGTATAATGGCGGCGCAGCACGTCGATATACTCTAGTGACGAGTGGTGCACGTGTGATCTGCTGACGCATACTCTACCACTCTCTGTGTTGGTACTGCTGCCAGACGACATTCTAAATATTTATACTGTTTGTGCAGTATAATGGTGATGCAGCACGTCGATATACTCTAGTGACGAGTGGTGCACGTGTGATCTGCTGACGCATACTCTACCACTCTCTGTGTTGGTACTACTGTCAGACGACTAAATATTTATACTGTTTGTGCAGTATAATGGTGATGCAGCACGTCGATATACTCTAGTGACGAGTGGTGCACGTGTGATCTGCTGACGCATACTCTACCACTCTCTGTGTTGGTACTACTGTCAGACGACTAAATATTTATACTGTTTGTGCAGTATAATGGTGATGCAGCACGTCGATATACTCTAGTGACGAGTGGTGCACGTGTGATCTGCTGACGCATACTCTACCACTCTCTGTGTTGGTACTGCTGCCAGACGACATTCTAAATATTTATACTGTTTGTGCAGTAATGGCGGCGCAGCACGTCGATATACTCTAGTGACGAGTGATGCACGTGTGATCTGCTGACGCATACTCTACCACTCTCTGTGTTGGTACTGCTTTCAGACGACATTCTAAATATTTATACTGTTTGTGCAGTATAATGGTGATGCAGCACGTCGATATACTCTAGTGACGAGTGGTGCACGTGTGATCTGCTGACGCATACTCTACCACTCTCTGTGTTGGTACTGCTTTCAGACGACATTCTAAATATTTATACTGTTTGTGCAGTATAATGGCGGCGCAGCACGTCGATATACTCTAGTGACGAGTGGTGCACGTGTGATCTGCTGACGCATACTCTACCACTCTCTGTGTTGGTACTGCTGCCAGACGACATTCTAAATAATTATACTGTTTGTGCAGTATAATGGCGGCGCAGCACGTCGATATACTCTAGTGACGAGTGGTGCACGTGTGATCTGCTGACGCATACTCTACCACTCTCTGTGTTGGTACTACTGCCAGACGACATTCTAAATATTTATACTGTTTGTGCAGTATAATGACGGCGTAGCACGATGATATACTCTAGTGACGAGTGGTGCATGTGTGATCTGCTGACGCATACTCTACCACCCTCTGTGTTGGTACTACTGCCAGACGACATTCTAAATATTTATACTGTTTGTGCAGTATAATGGCGGCGTAGCACGTCGATATACTCTAGGGACGAGTGGTGCACGTGTGATCTGCTGACGCATACTCTACCACTCTCTGTGTTGGTACTACTGCCAGACGACATTCTAAATATTTATACTGTTTGTGCAGTATAATGACGGCGTAGCACGATGATATACTCTAGTGACGAGTGATGCTCGTGTGATCTGCTGACGCATACTCTACCACTCTCTGTGTTGGTACTACTGCCAGACGACATTCTAAATATTTATACTGTTTGTGCAGTATAATGACGGCGTAGCACGATGATATACTCTAGTGACGAGTGGTGCTCGTGTGATCTGCTGACGCATACTCTACCACTCTCTGTGTTGGTACTACTGCCAGACGACATTCTAAATATTTATACTGTTTGTGCAGTATAATGACGGCGTAGCACGATGATATACTCTAGTGACGAGTGGTGCTCGTGTGATCTGCTGACGCATACTCTACCACTCTCTGTGTTGGTACTACTGCCAGACGACATTCTAAATATTTATATTGTTTGTGCAGTATAATGGTGGCGTAGCACGTCGATATACTCTAGTGACGAGTGATGCTCGTGTGATCTGCTGACGCATACTCTACCACTCTCTGTGTTGGTACTACTGCCAGACGACATTCTAAATATTTATACTGTTTGTGCAGTACAATGGCAGCGCAGCACGTCGATATACTCTAGTGACGAGTGGTGCACGTGTGATCTGCTGACACATACTCTACCACTCTCTGTGTTGGTACTACTGCCAGACGACATTCTAAATATGTATACTGTTTGTGCAGTACAATGGCAGCGCAGCGCGTCGATATACTCTAGTGACGAGTGGTGCACGTGTGATCTGCTGACGCATACTCTACCACTCTCTGTGTTGGTACTACTGTCAGACGACATTCTAAATATGTATACTGTTTGTGCAGTATAATGGCGGCGCAGCACGTCGATATACTCTAGTGACGAGTGGTGCATGTGCGATCTGCTGACGCATACTCTACCACTCTCTGTGTTGGTACTACTGTCAGACGACATTCTAAATATGTATACTGTTTGTGCAGTACAATGGCAGCGCAGCGCGTCGATATACTCTAGTGACGAGTGGTGCACGTGTGATCTGCTGATACATACTCTACCACTCTTTGTGTTGGTACTACTGCCAGACGACATTCTAAATATTTATACTGTTTGTGCAGTATAATTGCGGCGCAGCACGTCGATATACTCTAGTGACGAGTGGTGCACGTGTGATCTGCTGACGCATACTCTACCACTCTGTGTTGGTACTACTGTCAGACGACATTCTAAATATTTATACTGTTTGTGTAGTATAATGGCGGTGCAGCACGTCGATATACTCTAGTGTCAAGTGGTGCACGTGTGATCTGCTGACGCATACTCTACCACTGTCTGTGTTGGCACTACTGTCAGACGACATTCTAAATATTTATACTGTTTGTGTAGTATAATTGCGGCGCAGCACGTCGATATACTCTAGTGACGAGTGGTGCACGTGTGATCTGCTGACGCATACTCTACCACTGTCTGTGTTGGCACTACTGTCAGACGACATTCTAAATATTTATACTGTTTGTGCAGTATAATTGCGGCGCAGCACGTCGATATACTCTAGTGACGAGTGGTGCACGTGTGATCTGCTGACGCATACTCTACCACTCTCTGTGTTGGCACTACTGTCAGACGACATTCTAAATATTTATACTGTTTGTGTAGTATAATTGCGGCGCAGCACGTCGATATACTCTAGTGACAAGTGGTGCACGTGTGATCTGCTGACGCATACTCTACCACTGTCTGTGTTGGCACTACTGTCAGACGACATTCTTATACTGTTTGTGCAGTATAATTGCGGCGCAGCACGTCGATATACTCTAGTGACGAGTGGTGCACGTGTGATCTGCTGACGCCCCGACCATACTCTACCACTCTCTGTGTTGGTACTACTGTCAGACGACATTCTAAATATTTATACTGTTTGTGTAGTATAATGGCGGCGCAGCACGTCGATATACTCTAGTGTCAAGTGGTGCACGTGTGATCTGCTGACGCATACTCTACCACTGTCTGTGTTGGTACTACTGTCAGACGACATTCTAAATATTTATACTGTTTGTGTAGTATAATGGCGGCGCAGCACGTCGATATACTCTAGTGTCAAGTGGTGCACGTGTGATCTGCTGACGCATACTCTACCACTCTCTGTGTTGGTACTGCTGCCAGACGACATTCTAAATATTTATACTGTTTGTGTAGTATAATGGCAGCGCAGCACGTCGATACACTCTAGTGACGAGTGGTGCACGTGTGATCTGCTGACGCATACTCTACCACTCTCTGTGTTGGTACTACTGTCAGACGACATTCTAAATATTTATACTGTTTTTGGAGTATAATGGCGGTGCATGTCGATACACTCTAGTGACGAGTGGTGCACGTGTTATCTGCTGACGCATACTCTACCACTCTCTGTGTTGGTACTACTGCCAGACGACATTCTAAATATTTATACTGTTTGTGCAGTATAATGGCGGCGCAGCACGTCGATATACTCTAGTGACGAGTGGTGCACGTGTGATCTGCTGACGCATACTCTACCACTCTCTGTGTTGGTACTACTGTCAGACGACATTCTAAATATTTATACTGTTTGTGCAGTATAATGGCGGCGCAGCACGTCGATATACTCTAGTGACGAGTGGTGCATGCGTGATCTGCTGACGCATACTCTACCACTCTCTGTGTTGGTACTACTGCCAGACGACATTCTAAATATTTATACTGTTTTTGGAGTATAATGGCGGTGCATGTCGATACACTCTAGTGACGAGTGGTGCACGTGTTATCTGCTGACGCATACTCTACCCATGCCTACTGTAAATACAGTATACATAAGTAGCCTCGTCCTGGGAGGTGAAATACCTAGCCCCCAGAGGGGAGGTAAATGCTCCGTGTTGGTATCGGCATTTCAAGTTGGCCACAGACATGGTCGACTGGGCATCGGGTCCCAGTGACATTCCTTTATCCAGGATGGAGGGGTGTTTAGCTCTAGGAGAGATGGAAGTACATCATAATCTCTAACCTACCTGTGTCTGTGGTACTTTGGGCTTCGGCCTGCTTGTGGTGTGCGACCAGCATTCAGTGGGCAAATCCTCGACTTTGGAAGTAACCTTTCCTGGAGGTGAAAACGGGCAAGTACCCGCAGCTCACGGGGACACTCAAGGGCAACGTAACTTTCCGCAGTGTGAGGGCAACGGTTTGTAGGTACTTATGCAAACCTATCCCTGTCTCTGAGCACGGACGGTATGGTTATCTTGAGTGTGGGGGGTTCTTCCCGGAACCTCAATTGAGTCAAGGGTGTCGCCACCTCTGGTGGATAGGTTCATCCGGGTGGGTCCCACTTCTATACCTGCCTCCTTTTGGGAAACCCTGATGGCCTGGCAGTGATGTTGGGTCTGACGGGCAAACGAAGTAGATCGGGTGCTGGGTCCGAGCCCGCCAGGGGTATCTGGGGATCTATCGCTCTGGATATCTCTGGTTCCCAGCAATGGGTCAGGCCTCGATCGGGCAGCGGTGTAAATGGGAGGTTGGGGTTCCCCCCGTCAGCGTGCTGATGGTCCCCTTCCTCCTGGCTATTGATGGCGGGTTCTGCCTGTCAGGGATGAGATAGGTCCCGAGTGTTGCTTGCACTAAATGCGTCGGGGCGCTCTACTATGGACCTCTAGGTTCCGACCTAGTGGAACCCAGGTGGAGTGACGCTTAAACAAGCAGCCGGAATCCCTGGTTAGGATTGAGGGGCAACCCTCTTTCCGAAGGGTCTGCTTTGGCAGCCGGCGAGCCTGATGACCTTAAGTCATCCGCCCATGATGTGCTAAAGGTTGATGCGTAAGCTTCGGCCTACATCATGGGGCCCGGGTATGTCCTGTAGGATAGGTACCGGGTAAGCAGTCAGGGGGCTTCGGCTCTCATGACAACAAATAATAATAATAATAATAATACATATATAGCCAATGATATTTACCCAAACAATATTACGAATTTTAAGAGTTAAGTCACTTTCTGATAACAGCTCCAAGCCTCCAAAGCTAAGGTTTTATCATACACCAGCCACCTGTGTCGACACTTTACAACCGCCAAGGTCAAGTCTTGATCGCATGTTGCCAGTTAATGTTTTGTCTTCAGACAGACATTTACGCCAAAGTCTCACTCAAAGTCGTTCGTAAATTAACTGACGTGCTCTACACATATGAAAGATGACTGTCCGTAAGTCTTTCTCGTGGCATTCGACGCTCTTGACGACAGCTGACTGCGACGCATGCAATTCCCTCGCTCGTAAATTTCCAGCTGATCTTTATAGCCTTATTGGTTACTGGAACGAGCTCGAGAGCAGTGTTTAGGGATAATGGCCTTCAGTTGGTGTCATAATACTGCAATATATGAGAGTTGACGTGTTGGGTTGTTTTGTGGTTTGTTTCATTATCTGGAGTCGTGTTTTGAAGTACAAAATATTGTTAATTTTTACTGTACACATGTATCTACTACTAAAATATTTATTGATTGTCGAATGTTGGTCTCGTACTCGCCCTTATGAAAAAGTTTATATATGGCCATATAAATTTTTTTTTATCTGGTTATATTTGGTTTTGGACCAAATATAACCAGATATGATCATATATGGAATCCCCCATATATGGAAATTTTTTTAATAAAAAATATATAAATAAATAAAAAAAATTACAATTAAACATATTTTCACATTAAATCGTATAAACTATGCATTAAAACTATAATACAAATTTTTAATTTTAAAATTTTCGAAACAAAATTTTCAAGTAGCCGACTGGGATTCGAACCCGGGACTCCAGCGTGGGAGACTACCCCTTTAACCACTACACCACAACCGCTTCATATCAGATGTCTTAACAAAACCCATTACGAATAAGAGAAGCTGTATTTGGTCTCGTAAAACAAGATTTCTTAGACATTTTATGTCATTTGAAGAATGTTATTATTAATATAGCCTAACTACGTGACATAGATATTTGCAGCTGTTTGATAGCAAAGGTACAATTAATTAATTATTAATATAATGTTCTCTTTATTTAGGCCTACTACACTTACAATTTTAAAATTATACGTCAGTTTTAAGATTTTGTTGCGTTATAATAAAATTGTACAATAGATGTATGTACAGGATTTTGTCATCTGGGTTCAAATCTGGATACTTTATTACTTTACTACTAATTACTTTAAATGAGAAATGCCTATATTATCTGCCCCCCCTACTGTACCACATTTCAACTCAATCAGTTCAGTAGTTTGTGCTTGCGAGAGCAACAAGAAAATACACAAACTCACAAACTTTAAGATTTATAGTATTATATATATTATAAGAAGTGTTTGGGAGTCCAGTTACAAAATCCAAATGTGGCAACAATTCCTTATAATAATTCCAGTTATTGTCAAAAACTCATTTAAACATGAGCATAAATGGAAAATTATTATTCCGTATATGAGTAATTTAATTCCATACCTGGGAGTCATATATGGCCATATAAAGACCATGATTCCATATATGGAGGATATTTATGGCCATATATGGGCAATAATTTCATATATAGAAAACATGTATGGCCATATATGGACAATCATTTCATATATAGAAAACAAGTATGGCCATATATGGCCAATAATTCCATATATAGACTACATATATGACCATATATGGACACCACCATATATGGATATAACCACATCTGGCCATATCTGCTTCCATATATGGCCATAAAAACCATATATGGCTTTATAAAACCATATATGGAATTTTGATATGGCCATATATGGCCAGAAATTACTTTTTTATAGGGGCGTAGAGATAAACACTATAGTTCAATCATTCCGGAATATTTGGGTCATAGTTATACTACACAACATTATAAATAAAATTGTAACAGATTATCTAGAGATCTATATCGATTTATTTTCAACATATCAAATCAATTTGTGAAAACACTCCAACGCCATCGTCTAGAATTAGAGTTGATATCAAACTTAATATATTCACAATGTGTATCGTCTTTATCAGCATGTTTTATAAATGAGGTCAGTCTCCAATATATATTTTAATTCAGCGTCTAAGTATCTTGTCATATCTAAAAAAATAAAAGTTTATAGTTTCTATTTTTACATAAAATGTTGGTCCCTTTGTCTGTACGTGGTTCCCACCCCATCTTCATATTACATCATAATAATAAATACAGTGACGTCATCAAACACATTGTTGCAACCCTGTGTTGTTGATGTATCTACACAGCAGTGGATGGTATTGTTGGGTTGCAGATGTTGAAGATATGGCATCTACCCTCTCCCACCACCCCTCTAGGTGTCGGATTCAGCAAGGGTTCAGCGTTAAATCTCATATCTCGGCTGTTTTTGAATCTGCTATTCACACATAACTGGTAAATATGCGTTGCATTTTCTATTGAAGTTTGACTAAATATGTTTGAAAGCATGATTACTTGATGAATACAGTATGTGGTGAAACAAATCACTTCAGTGGGCAAACGTAAATATATCATGTTTGGTCACGAATAATAAAGTTTATTTTTAAAATGTTTTATTTTAAGCTTTGAAAATGTTTATGTTTATGGGGAAAAACGTTGCGTTGCATTTTCTATTGAATTTTGACTACCGGTAATTATGTTTGGGAGCATGATTACCAAGGGAAAAAACGGTATGGGGCGAAACAAATAACTTAAGTGGCCCGAATGTAAATATATGATTTGTTACGAATGTCAAAGTTTATTTTTAAAGGTTTAATTTTAGAAAATGTTTATGTTTAAAAGTTTAAAGATTGTGTTAACGTATGCAGTTATACACCTGATCCCTTCAAATCCTACTACTGTATTAGCTAATAATTTGCTTGACAATTTTAATCTGGATCCAGCTTGAGATTGGGCTTTTAGGTGGTTCTGGCTGATAATTAAACAGCTGATCTTAGACAGTGAGAAAGGACAGATCATATCACTCCTCTAACCATAGATTAAAAATATTGCCTTGGTTATGATAAGATTCTACACTCATTATATTCAGCTTAAAATATACAAGAAGGTGTCGCTGTCTTAATAAATTTAATTGGAACGAATAGATAACTTGCCAAACTGATCCTAGCTTGGCCAAAGGCAACTGATGTTTTTTATCAACGCTGATGTTTATGTGTTATGCTGATGTTATGTTTAGTGTATAGTAAAGAGTGAGTCACTAATACAATATACAGAGTCTGGCTAACTGGCTAAACACATGCAGAAAATCGTAATAATTATGACATTTTTCATATTTTAGCTATTAGTAATAATATCATTTTATTAATAAACTTTTAGCGAATTTCCCATATAGGGAATAAGCTATTACCGTAGTACTCATGGTAAGACCTGGACCCGGGACCGATTTACTTTTTCGTTTTGAGGTCCCTAGAGACCAAAAACACCATCCGTTCAAATTCATATATATATATATATATATATATATATATATATTTATATATGTGTCCGTTAGCGCGATAACTCGAGCAAAAATCATCCGATTTTGATGAAATTTGGCACAAACGTGTAAACCTAACGAGTTCGCGAACCAGCATGATCGGACTATGGGAACAGGTGTTTATGGGGAAAAAATTGGTTTTTCCCATTTTTTACCCTACAAACTAAAAATTTAGCATTTTCTTTCCAAACCATTTTGTAGAGATTAAAAAAACAAATAATTTAGTGTATTGAAGCGTTATTATGCGCCTAATGGTTACAGAGAAAATTCCAAAAAAACTGTAAATTTAAAATTCCCATGTTATTCTTATGGAGAATAAGTAAACTGTTGTAGTTTGCTTGTTTATGGTCATATTTTGATCAAATTTTGAAAATGCATTCATTTCATACTAAACTATTAACATTTTACAAAAAAAAACACCTTTTTACCCTCCCTGTTGCAGCAAACCTAAGTACTCGTTAAACTAATGTTATTTAAATAGGGAATAAAATTGATATTTTTAAAGAGACATTTTAGTGTAAATCGAATCAGGCAAATGGAAATTCGCTTAGTCTGCAGGTTTGCTGCGGCGGGGGTATTTTATGTTTATGATCCAAATGTCTCCTTCAATATCTGTGAAACGGATAAACGAAATCACAAAGTTTTAATTGCATATCCTTTTTCGGATTTTTTTTATTTTTATGATCCACACCGTGTCTCCTGTATATCCATAAATCGAGTTTATTTTACATTCCTTTTTAGTACAACACATCGAAACAGCTTTTAACACGCCAGAACAACAGGGAGGCTGAGGGGTTGGTCGACCTTGAACAAGGGAACTTTCACACTGGAATTAGGCGGAGGTGAAAGCTCTCAGACAGCCCCAGACTGCCTGTCGCCAGCAACGGCGAGGAAATCCCACAAAGCCAGAGGAGCCTGACCAGAGCATGACTCCATTGTACCCCGGGTTTCCGGCCCCATTAGCCCACCACAAAGAGGATACCTGTCGGGATTACGGGTAAACCCCGCAGGTGCGGTCAGTTTAAAAGATTACAGAGATTTTCTGTCTCGAAGAATACGCTGAAAAGACTCGCAAAACACGCCTTGGTGCTGATATAGGAGATTCTGAGATGTGCTGGGGAAGAACATGAGCGTGTGATATTAGGGTGTTTTTGTAAAGTATAGAGTGGATACGACTGCTAATTAATTTTTATCTGTGTTTGAACGTAGTTCAAATATGCTTTTAGGGAAATTTCCCTATAGGAAAGTAGCAATTACCGTATGTCTCATGGTAAGACCTAGGCCCGGGACCGATTTACTTTTTCATTTTGATGTCCCCAGAGGCAAAAACACAACAATTTAATAGATTAATTGAAAATCAATCCAGGCAAATGGAAACTGCTTAGTCGGCAGGTTTGCTGCAGCGGGGGTATTTATAGATGCATAATTCCCTAAGATCTCAATGTCAAGATTATATATTCCGGTTTATGCAAGCGTCGTATTGTATATGTTTCTTGTTGTTTGAAAAATTTGAAAACCTATCATAACAAAATAAAACTGTAAATATTCTATTAACTATGTCTTTGCCTTGTCCTATGGCTATGGTGTTATACTTATTATAGTATATCAACCACATGTACCTTTTTCAATTATCAAACTCTACAAAATACGCGTGCACACACAAGGCCACGACACTTATAATATAAAACCGAAGAGTCAAGCATAAATCGTAAAATGTTATGTAAAAAATGTACTCGATATAGGCTAAGCGTATTTCAACGTCACCTGAACGAAATATATATAAACAATTCCGATTTTACGTTTGGGAAGTGTACTTATCGACCAAGGAATAATAGTGTACAAAGTCAATTGTTTCAATCCCTTTAAAATTTTGACATAATCTTTTTCAGTCAGTTATATTGGGTTAGTACTGACATTCTTTCATACAACG